>NC_059264.1:6259082-6264082 GCF_017591435.1 Portunus trituberculatus | reverse complement strand
TCGACTACTTAACTTCTAAAGTGGAGCACATTCTGTCCCTCTACCCTTTCGCTGAGATTTCCATTCTTGGAGATTTCAATGTTCACCACCAGCTTTGGCTTTCCTCTCCCTTCACTGACCACCCTGGTGAACTAGCCTTCAACTTTGCTATCCTCCATGACCTAGAGCAACTGGTGCAACACCCTACTCGTATTCCTGACCGTCTTGGAGACACGCCCAACATTCTTGATCTCTTCCTCACCTCTAACCCTTCTGCTTATGCTGTCACCCTTTCATCTCCGTTGGGCTCCTCCGATCACAATCTCATTTCTGTATCTTGTCCTATTTTTCCAATCCTCCGCAGGATCCCCAAAGCGAAGGTGCCTCTGGCGTTTTGCCTCTGCCAGTTGGGGGACCTGAGGAGGTATTATGCTGATTTTCCTGGAATGATTATTGCTTCCGTGTCAGAGACCCATCTCTTTGTGCTGAACGCATAACAGAGGTGTTAGTATCTGGCATGGCGTACATTCCTCATTCTTTTCTCAACCTAAACCTTCTAAACCTTGGTTTAACTCAGCCTGTTCTCGTGCTATACATGATAGAGAGGTTGCCCACAAAAGGTACTTGAGCCTTCCATCTCCTGAATCTCATGCACTTTATATCTCTGCCCGGAATCATGCCAAGTCTGTTCTTCAACTTGCCAAACACTCTTTCATAAATAGGAAATGTCAAAATCTTTCAAACTCAAACTCTCCTCGTGACTTCTGGCATCTAGCCAAAAACATCTCAAATAACTTCACTTCTTCATCTTTCCTCCTTTATTTCATCCTGATGGCACCACTGCCATCTCTTCTGTCTCTAAAGCTGAACTCTTTTCTCAAACCTTTGCTCACAACTCCACCTTGGACGATTCTGGGCTTGTCCTCCCTCTCCTCCTCCCTCTGACTATTTCATGTCTACAATCAAAATTCTTCGTAATGATGTTTTCCATGCCCTTGCTGGCCTAAACCCTCGGAAGGCTTATGGACCTGATGGGGTCCCTCCTATTGTTCTCAAAAACTGTGCTTCTGTGCTTGCACCTTGCCTGGCCAAACTCTTCCAACTTTGTCTATCGACTTCTACCTTTCCTTCCTGCTGGAAGTTCGCCTACATTCAGCCTGTTCCTAAAAGGGTGACCGTTCTAACCCCTCAAACTACCGTCCTATAGCTTTAATCTCTTTTTTTTAAATCTATCCTGAATAGGAAGATTCTCAAACATCTGTCACTTCACAATCTTCTGTCTGATCGCCAGTATGGCTTCCGTCAAGGTCGCTCTACTGGTGATCTTCTGGCTTTCCTTACTGAGTCTTGGTCATCCTCTTTTAGAGATTTCGGTGAAACTTTTGCTGTTGCGTTAGACATATCAAAAGCTTTTGATAGAGTCTGGCATAAAGCTTTGATTTCAAAACTGCCCTCCTACGGCTTCTATCCTTCTCTCTGCAACTTTATCTCAAGTTTCCTTTCCGACCGCTCTATTGCTGCTGTGGTAGACGGCTACTGTTCTTCTCCTAAACCTATTAATAGTGGTGTTCCTCAGGGTTCTGTCCTGTCACCCACTCTCTTTCTATTATTCATTAATGACCTTCTTGCCCTATCCACTCCTACGCTGATGATACCACCCTACATCTTTCCACGTTCTTTCAGAGACGTCCAACCCTTCAGGAAATCAACAGATCACGCGGGGACGCCACGGAACGCCTGACTTCCGATCTTTCTAAGATTTCCGATTGGGGCAGAGAAAATTTAGTAGTTTTCAATGCCTCAAAACTCAATTCCTCCATCTATCAACTCGACACAACCTTCCAGACAACTATCCCTCTTCTTCAATGACACTCAACTGTCTCCCTCTTCCACAATGAATATCCTCGGTCTGTCCTTTGCTCATAATCTTAACTGGAAACTTCACATCTCATCTCTTGCTAAAACAGCTTCTATGAAATTAGGTGTTCTGAGGCGTCTCCGACAGTTTTTCTCGCCCTCCAACTGCTTACTCTGTATAAGGGCCTTATCCGTCCCTGTATGGAGTACTCTTCGCATGTTTGGGGGTTCCAGTCACACAGCTTTGCTTGATAGGGTGGAATCGAAAGCTCTTCGTCTCATCAACTCCCTCCTCTGACTAACTGTCTTCAGTCTCTTTCTCACCGCCGAAATGTTGCATCCCTTTCTATATTTTATCGCTATTTTCATGGTAACTGTTCTACTGATCTTGCTAACTGCATGCCTCCCTCCTCCTGCGGCCACGCTGCACAAGGCTTTCTTCTTCCTCTCATCCCTATTCTGTCCAACTCTCTAATGCAAGAGTTAACCAGTACGCTCAATCATTCATCCCTTTCACTGGTAAACTCTGGAACTCCCTCCCTGCATCTGTATTTCCGAATTCCTACAACTTGTCTTCTTTTAAGAGGGAGGTATCGAGGCATTTGCTCCCCTAATTCTGGCTGACGGTTTTGGCACTTTTTGAAGTCTTTGGAGAGCCAGTGCTCAAGTGGGCCTTTTTCTAACTTTCTTTTTTTTGTCCTTGGCTGGCCCTCTTCCCTACGTAAAAAATAAATAAATAAATAAATAAAATACCTGCGCAACCTTGACCCCAACAAGAGCACAGGGGCTGATAGATTATCAACGAGGCTATTAAGAGAATGTCAAGAACAGCTGGTGTTACCTCTTGAATTACTTTATGATAGATCGTTGCAGGAAAGAAAAGTACCAAGTCACTGGAAATGCGCTAATGTCACGCCAATATTCAAGAAGGGCAACAAAAGTGATGCTGGTAATTATAGGCCCATCAATCTCATCTCGGTAGCTATAAAAACTCTAGAAAAAATAATTAGAGACAAAATCATTTCCTTTCTAGACAGCCACAAATTGATATTAGACTCACAACATGGTTTCAGGAACAACAGATCATGCCTAACGAATCTCCTAGAATTTTTCAATGACATATTCTCTAATTATGATGACAGAGCTCCATCCGACATGATTTATCTTCACTTCAGGAAAGCTTTTGATACAGTTCCACACAAACGTCTCTTAATTAAATTGAAAGCCCACGGGATGGGAGAGCAGTTGTGTGGATGGATTGATAGTTGGCTAACTAATAGAAAGCAAAGAGTTGTTATTAACAGAGAAGCTTCCGACTGGCTTTAAGTTACTAGTGGTGTTCCCCAGGGTTCAGTTTTGGGTCCATTACTTTTTTTCTATATACATAAATGACTTGGACTGCGGCATCGTATCAAAAATATCAAAATTCGCAGACGACACTAAACTAGGTAGCAAAGTACGCACAAGAGACGATTGTGATGCCATCCAGCGGGATTTTGACAACCTTAGTAGCTGGAGCGATAAATGGCTATTAAATTTTAATACAGATAAGTGTCAAGTAATGCACATCGGCCTAAACAATGTGAAAAATAATTACAAATTACATGGACGTAACTTAATTAAAGTCACTGAAGAAAAGGACCTGGGAGTACTCATAACAAATGACTTAAAATGTGCTGCACAGTGTTCGGCCGCTAGTCGTAAAGCTAACACTGTTTTAGGATTTATCGCGCGTAATTTTGATTATAAAACACCTGAAGTCATAACGCGTCTTTATACATCATTAGTGAGACCGCATTTGGAATACGCGGTTCAGTTCTGGTCTCCATGTTATCAAAAGACATTAATAAATTAGAGAGCGTTCAAAGACGAGCAACGAAACTAATCCCCGGAATACGTGGCCTGTCATATGAAGAACGTCTCAAAAGACTAGATATGTTCTCCTCAGAGATCGTCGCATCCGAGGTGACCTCATTCAAACGTTTAAAATACTTAATATATATATATATATATATATATATATATATATATATATATATATATATATATATATATATATATATATATATATATATATATATATATATATATATATATATATATATATATATATATATATATATATATATATATATATATATATATATATATATATATATAAGATCGACTACGAAAATCTTTTTGAGCTTTCGCAATCAGTAACGAGAAATAACGGCTTGAAGCTTAAAGGACAGCGATTTAATACTGATTTGCGAAGAAACTTTTTTAACGTAAGAATAGTTGAACACTGGAATAAGTTGCCAGCGTCCGTCGTCCAAGTTAACACGGTAGCTACGTTCAAAAGTAAATTAGACAAGTTTTATAAAGAAAATGGTTTCCGATTATTTTTTTTTCTTTTAGCGATAGTAGTAGTTACGCTAGATATCTCTTTTTCTTAGCCATAGTAGTAGTTACATTAGTACTTTCTTTTTATTTCCATCTCTCCTGTGTAAATTTCCCCGATTGTCCTTCTCAGCAATCGGGGTGTATTTTTCGTCTTATTTATTGGCGGGTGACGCAGGAGGGAGTGGTGGGTGGGGAGGAGCTTCATCTGTTTTATCCTTACCTCCTACTAAGTATGTAGCTTCTGTACATGTAGTTTAGTAAACGAGTGACCTCGTCATAGGTCGCAAGGCCTCGTGTCACTCGTCTTTCCTATGTATTTCTATGTATGTATTCCTCCTCCTCCTCCTCCTGCTTTCTCTGTGTTCTAATTAAGACAAATCAGCCATAATTACACCTTTAAAAATTCTCAGGTAAGCTTTTCTCCCTCACTGCCTGACAGGTGTTGCATTTTCCCGCGCCTCTCTCACCTGTAGCTCGCGTTGATTGATTGAAAGACACACCTGGAAACGAGGGAGAGAGTGTGAGAGTGAGTGTGAGAGAGTGAATAAAGAAAGGATGATAGAAGTGAGTGAGTGAGTGAGTGAGTGAGTGACTGGCTGGGTGAATGTGACTGACTGATTCTTTCCCTCTCTCTCTCTTTCTCTGTCTCTTTCTTTTGCTCTCTCTCTCTCTCTCTCTCTCTCTCTCTCTCTCTCTCTCTCTCTCTCTCTATAAATTTGATAGTTTATTATTGATTTTTTTCTTTTTTTCCTCCTCTAATCCTTTCCTAATTATTCTTT
>NC_059264.1:6219082-6256582 GCF_017591435.1 Portunus trituberculatus | reverse complement strand
CAAACTGGAACACTTTGCGCACAACTCTCAACCGCTAAACCTTCTATGCGGGAAAAGCGACCGGTGGGATCCCTGAG
The DNA here is from genome assembly GCF_017591435.1 of Portunus trituberculatus. Classification (NCBI taxonomy): domain Eukaryota; kingdom Metazoa; phylum Arthropoda; class Malacostraca; order Decapoda; family Portunidae; genus Portunus; species Portunus trituberculatus. Next base: position 6,256,505 of record NC_059264.1, on the reverse strand, counting down.
CGTGCACTGAATGTTCCTACCATCAAAGGGCTTCTTCATGCGGGACTCCACGTCACGTCACACCGTGATGGTGGAAAGCCTGTGCCATTGTGAACGAGTCACTCGGGAACTTTCTACAAGTTCTAGCGAGGTGGAGCGTGACGCATCATACCCTTTACTGGTTACGTTATAAACGATACTGTTTATGGCATTCCCACCTTGCCAGAAATTTGAGCGTCTACTGTGTGAGCTTGCCACATACATCTTCACTGGATAACGTAGTCACGCATGTATGCGTATGCGAAAAAACTATGCAGGCTTTGATACACAAAGGTTTAGACAAAAATAAGCTGCACGTTCCATTCAGTCTTTATTACTCCCGACAGTTACACAAAGCAGTGGACAACTCTCCAGTGCACAGGTGGCTAGTAGCGCGCCTCGCAGACTACGAGCTTGGCGTCCGAGCAGGTGTTCTCATGGACCCAGATGCTGTGCAGGGCGAGCACCGCGGCCTCCACGGACAAGCAGTCATGGCCAGGCTGGTTCACGCCGGACCTGCAGTGGGAGGAGGGTCAGTCACCAAGGCTGCCATTCCCGACTTTCATTACCCTGTCCCCACCATTATTGCCATGGCTACGTCACCACCAGCAGGTGTCGACACCACGAGCAGGTGTCGAGTGGCGGGCACACTCACCTGTTGATGAAGCCGCGGATGCTGTAGGGCGCGGTAGTGGTGGTGTCTCTGGTCCATACTGCGGCGTGGGCGTTCCCTTTTTCCCGGTTTAAATTTTTTTTTTTTGGGAAAAAAGGAAAATTTTAAAAATTTTGTTTGGGACAAAAAAGGGGGTTTTTTTTTCCCCTTTAAAAACTTTAAACAGTTTTTTAGGGCCCCTTAATTAAAGGGGGTTTGTTTCCCCAATTTAAATTTTAAACAAAATTTAAACAAAATTTCCCAAACTTTAAATTTGTTTCAGGGTTTCCCCTTTTTTTTTTTTTTTTTTCCCCCCCCCCTCAAATAAAATCTTTTTTTTTAAAAGGGTGGGAAAATGGTTTTCCCCCAAATAACAAAAATTAAAATTTGAAGGCCTTTCCTTGGGTTTTAGGAAAAACCAAGTAAATTTTTTAAAAAAAACCCCTTCTTTAAAAGAAATGGGGAAAAAATTTTTTCCCTTTTAAATGCTAAAAAAAGAAGAAAAGCTTTTTTTGTTTTTTTTTTTTAATTAATTTTTGTTTGGAGGTTAAAAACCCGTAAAAAAACATTTCCCCATTCAATCCCCACATTTTTGGTTAAAATGGAAAAAAAAAAGGGCCCAGGGGAAAAATTTTAAAATTTAAACCCTTTTCCCTAAAAATTGGGGTACCTGTTTCTTAAAATTGTTTGGCCTTTGACCCTTTTCCATACCTTTAAAATTACACAAACCCAAAAACTTTCCGTGGTTTAATTAAACTTTTTTTTATAAACTTGCTTTTTTAAATTCCAAATTATTTCCCCTTTTTAAAAATTTCCCCATGTTGGGGCGCCCTTTAAAAGTTTTTCACCCCGGGCGGGCCCTTTTTCCCTTTAAAATTTAAAATTTTGGGTTTGGTTTTAAAAACCCTTTTTGGGTTTAAAAATATGTTTTTTAAAATTTCAAAATTTTTTTAACCATAAGTTTTAAGGGTTTTAGCCCTTTCCCGAAGTAAAACAAAGGTAACTTGCCGCGGGAAAAATTGCGAAACCCCGTTTCTAAAAGGCTTGGGTTCCAACCCCGGAAAATTTCAATTTTGTTTCCAAACTGTTGGCAAACTATTTGGGGATTGTTTCCAAACTGTTTGCAAACTGGATCTAAACAGTCTTTCACGTGTCTGTTTCTCATCCAGAATGGAAAATACTGTGTGTGTGTGTGTGTGTGTGTGTGTGTGTGTGTGTGCGCGCGTGTAAGTGTGTGTGTGTGTAATGGTTAATCAGTAGCCATACCACGTGGTCAGCTAAAAAAAGAAAAGTAGAACACTGAATTGGTCCATTCATCCCCAGCATTGTAGGATGTAACAAGTGTAGATTATAAGAATAAAAGGAAGACCGATGCCTTGGCAGAGATAGCTGATAAACTTTGTAAGCAAGTGAAACCTGCTCCATCTACTCAAAATTCCGCCAGAAGCAAGTCACCATAGCTTCTTTTATACGAACTACAATGACACCATGACTCAGCTCATTGTAGGATGTAACAGTGTTTATAAGAATAAAGGAAGACCGATGCCTTGGCAGAGATAGCTGATCTTTGTAAAGTATCAAAATTGAAGCAAGTCACCATAGTTCTTATACGCTGCTCGCAGCAACCTCTACACAATTTGCTGCAGCAATCTACACTCATCACAGGCATGACAACTGACAGGTCTGGACAGGACACAGTTTGGTAACATTCCATGCAACTTGCATACTTTCTAAACACTTAAACAGCTTCCAAGCTTTATATCCCAGTTTCCAAACTGTGTGGACCGTTTCGAAGCAGTGTCCTGGCGAGGACAGACCTTGAGTACCTTTAAAAGTATTCTTACAAACCCCTGCGGCTTAGTGAACCATAAGTTGAGAACCCCTGACAAGTTCTACTATTCCTAAAGAAATTAGGTGTGGATCAAATTCGCAAGAGCCATGTTTGTCTTCAGAAACATGCGCGATTGTTTCGCTTGTTAGTTTGCGCAAGATTTTTCTTGTTTTTATGTATACCAACATAAGACGCTTCAGTATGCACCACAACACACCTGTCGTCACAGATCGAGACGCTTATACTGGTGTACATGATAAACAAATCGTCATACGAGAGTGTGGTCCGGCAAGTAAGTAATAAATAGCTGTTCACCTCCAGATTTCTAACATGGTTAGCATGGTTGTGTCCTACTCGCACTTTATCGTGCCTTAACGAGCCTCTTAGAGTAACGGCATTCATAGATATACGTTACCCGTATTAGCAGGATGGTGGACTCCGTACCCTAACCTTCTAGTAGGAGTTATAAATAATACGTTTATAAATACATTGAAATAATTACCACCTAAGTGTCACAAGAAAAGGAAACTCACACCAAGATACGCTCCAGTCTTTATTACAACCGACAGTTACACAAAGCAGTGGACAATTCCGCAGTGCACAGACAGCTAGTATCGCGCCTCGCAGACCACCAGCTTGGCGTCCGAGCATGTGTTCTCGTGCACCCAGATGCTGTGCAGGGCGAGCAGCGCGGCCTCTACGGACAGACAATCGTGGCCAGGCTGGTTCACGCCGGACCTGAAGTGGGAGGAGAGTAAATCACCAAGTGTGCCACTCCCCTGTGTGGCAGTACCCTGCCCCCCGACCTCCCTCTATTGCTACGGAGGCGTCACCACCAACAGGTGTCGAGGATGGGTGGGAGCACCACCAGCAGGTGTCGAGGATGGGTGGCAGTACTCACCTGTTGATGAAGCGGCGGATGCTGTAGGGCGCGGTGGTGGTAGTGTCTCTGGTCCATACTCCGGCGTGGGCGTCTACAAGGGAGGAGGGGGAAGGGTGGGTTTAGTGCGACGGACTTAAAAGTCCCTACATATTTAACAGCCATCATGAACACGCAAGACAAGACAGGCACAGCCACAGCAGGCCGCTGCGTGCAGCATACTCACAGTAGCTCAGCAAGTAGTGGATGAAGGAGACCTCGGTGGTGTCGTCAATCCTGAGCACCTGGAAGTGGTAGGGCTGGCTGAAGTGGTTGAGGCTGTTGCAGTAGTCTGCCGCCTGCTGGTGGGTGAAGCGGTGGCCGGACTGGAAGCACCACGAGAAGTGGTACAGGCTGCCTTGGTACGCCACGTGCACCTGGGAACAAGAACTCAGTAAGCATGTTGCGTGTTGGGTACGTGAACTAGAATCCGTACAGTAGGTGCGCACGGGCACTCACCAGGGAGTAGGTGCTGGGGCACTGAGGCAGCGGCGGCAGCACGCCTTGCGGGATGCCGAACTGTGGGGAGGCGGGTTGCGTGACAGGGAGTAGCGAGGGCTGGGGCGGCGGCACGAAGGACAGGCCGGCAGAGGTTGGTGGCTGCACGACCACGGCGGGCTGAGGGGCAGGGGCAGGAATCCCGAAGGACGTGGAGGGAACCACGAATGATGGAGCGGGGGCAGGGACGCGGGAGGGCGCCGCCACGACAACCGCGGGCTGGGCATCATCGTAGGAGACTTGTCCCTGAGTCGCCACCAAGGCCGCCAACACCACAACAGCCACGCGCCACAGCATCTGAAAGACACACACCAAAATGACACACCCACCCTACAGAGGAGTAAAGCACGAGGCAACACCACAACACACCACCACCACTGTTCACCTTGATGGAGTGTTTTCACTTCGGAGGCTCAAGCAAGTCTGGCTGCTCGCTGCCTCGCAGTCCTCCTCCTCGACTGTGCCGCCGCCTGACTGGGCCAGGGCGGCACACATCGGCCCGCTACTGGACGCCTGCAGGCACTGCTGCGTCACTGACCACGTGACCACCCTCCAACTGTCTTGCTCCGCCTGGCCTGGCCTGTCCTGGCCGCCGCTAATGTGCTTTGCTGATCAGATTGTTGTTATTGATTAATCTATAATCCTCCTTTGTTTTATACGAATGAAATAAAGTTGAAAAATATAAGTTTTACAGCAAATAGTTACACACACACACACACACACACACACACACACAGTATGTGGACGACTGCACCGTGGGCGTACCCGTCAACAACACCAACCCAGACTTCTCAGCACTTCAGTCCACTCTTAACCAACTACAGACGTGGACGGAGGACAACAAAATGACCATCAATCACACCAAGACCGTGGTGATGCACATTTGTACCTCCACAGCAGCAGTCCCCCCTCCCCAGCTGTCTGCGGGCCCTCACTCCCTCCAGGTGGTCCGCAGCACCAAGCTTGTAGGTGTCTTGGTGGATGATCAATTATCATGGAAGCAGCATGTTTCCAACATCATCAGATCAGCCTCATACAAAATCTATTTACTGCGCCGACTCAGGTCTCTGGGAGCACCGGCAGATGAGCTGAGGGGTGTGTACCTCACCTTTATACTCCCTAAACTCATGTACGCCGCCCCAGCGTGGTCCTCCTCCCTGAACCTCACACAACGACAACAGCAAGAGAGGGTTCAGAGGAGGGCGTTCAGGGTCATCCTTCGGCCTGCCTACAGGTCCTACGAGGACGCCCTGACCTGCCTGAGTTTGCCGAGGTTGGTTTGATCTACACAGAGCAGAGGTTCTCAATCTTTCCCTGTTAGGAACTCCAAATTACACCACCATTCTACCCGACCCTCCAGTAATCTGACATCGAACAATGTTCATTTAGTGACTGACACTAACTCAACATGCAATGGTACTACAGAGTTTATTAGGTCAGCCATTTGAAGGCCTGTCCACACCAGGAAACATTGTCTGGCAACCGTGCTTCGAAACGGTTTCCACACAGTTTGGAAACTTTCTAAACTGTTTGCAGTTTCTAAACTGTTGGCAAACTATTTGGGGATTGTTTCCAAACTGGATCTAACCGTCTTACACGTGTCTGTTTCTCCTCCAGAATTGAAAATAGTGTGTGTGTGTGTGTGTGTGTGTGCGCGCGCGCACGCGCGCGCGCGCAATGGCTAATCAGTAGCCACACCATATGGTCAGCTAAAAATAAAAAAAAAACTCACTGAATTGGTCCATTCATCCCGAGCATTATGGGATGTAACAAGTGTAGATTGTAAGAATAAAAGGAAGACCGATGCCTTGGCAGAGATAGCTGATAAACTTTGTAAGCAAGTGAAACAAACCTGCTCCATCTACTCAAATTTCCGCCAAAAGCAAATCACCATAGGCTTTTTATACGAACTTCCAAAGTATCAAAATTGCCAAGTAAAGCGTAGACGCTGCTGCAGCAACCTCTACACACTGCTACAGCAACCTACACTCACAGGCATGACACCTGACAGGTCTGGACAGGACATTGTTTGGTAATATTCAATGCAACTTGCATACTTTCTAAACACTTAACAGCTTCCAAGCTTTATATCTGTTTCCAAACTGTGTGGACCGTTTCGAAGCAGTGTCCTGGTGAAGACAGGCCTTGAGTACCCTTAAAAGTAGTCTGCGGCTTTGTGAACCATAGGTTGACAACCCCTGACAAGTTTCACAATTCCTAAAGAAATTAAGTGTAGATCAAATTCGCAAGAGCCATGTTTGTTTTCAGAAACATGCTTTTGTTTCGCTTGTTTTGCGCAGGAATTTTTTTTTTTTTTTTTTTTTTTTTTTTGTATACCAACAGAGGCTTTAGTATGCACCACAGCACACCTGTCGTGGCAGATGGTGACAATTATACTGGTGTACACGATAAACAAATCGTCATACGAGTGTGTGGTCCAGCAATAACTAAAAAATATGCTGGTCACCTCCAGATCTCTAACATGGTTAGCATGGTTGTGTCCTGCTCGCACCTTACCGTGCCTTAACGAGCCTTTTAGAGTAACGGCATTCATAGATATACGTTACCCGTAAGAGCAGGTTGGTGGACTCCGTACCCTAACTTGCACTAGTAGGAGTTATAAATAATACGTTTAGAAATACATTGAAAAAATTACCACCTAAATGTCACAAGAAAAGGACACTCACACCAAGATACGCTCCATCGCTTCAGTCTTTATTACAACCGACAGTTACACAAAGCAGTGGACAACTCCGCAGTGCACAGGCAGCTAGTATCGCGCCTCGCAGACCACCAGCTTGGCGTCCGAGCATGTGTTCTCGTGCACCCAGATGCTGTGAAGGGCGAGCAGCGCGGCCTCTACGGACAGACAATCGTGGCCAGGCTGGTTCACGCCGGACCTGCAGTGGAAGGAGAGTAAATCATCAAGTGTGCCATTCCCCTGAGTGGCAGTACCCTGCCCTCCGACCTCCCTCTATTGCCACGGCGGCGTCACCACCAACAGGTGTCGAGTATTGGTGGGAGCACTCACCTGTTGATGAAGCGGCGGATGCTGTAGGGCGCGGTGGTGGTGGTGTCTCTGGTCCATACTGCAGCGTGGGCATCTATAGGGGAGGAGAGGGAAGGGCGGGTTTAGTGCGACGGACTCAATGTCTCTACATACTTAACAGCTATCATGAACACGCAAAACACAAGACAGGCATAACCACAGCAGGCCGCTGCAGGCAGCAGACTCACAGTAACTCAGCAAGTAGTGGATGAAGGAGACCTCGGTGGTGTCATCAATCCTGAGCACCTGGAAGTGGTAGGGCTGGCTGAAGTGGTTGAGGCTGTTGCAGTAGTCTGCCGCCTGCTGGTGGGTGAAGCGGTGGCCGGACTGGAAGCACCACGATAAGTGGTACAGGCTGCCTTGGTACGCCACGTGCACCTGGGAACAAGAACTAAGTAAGCATGTGGCGTGTTGGGTACGTGAACTAGAATCCGTACAGTAGGTAAGCACGGGCACTCACCAGGGAGTAGGTGCTGGGGCACTGAGGCAGCGGCGGCAGCACGCCTTGCGGGATGCCGAACTGTGGGGAGGCGGGTTGCGTGACAGGGAGCAGCGAGCGCTGGGGCGGCGGCACAAAGGACAGGCCGGCAGAGGGAGGTGGCTGCACGACCACGGCGGGCTGAGGGGCGGGGGCAGGGAACACGAAGGACGGGGCGGGGGCAGGGGCGGGAGCGGGAATCACGAAGGACGGGGAGGGAACCACGAATGATGGAGCGGGGGCAGGGACGTGGGAGGGCGCCGCCACGACAACCGCGGGCTGGGCGTCATCGTAGGAGACTTGTCCCTGAGTCGCCACCAAGGCCGCCAACACCACAACAGCCTCGCGCCACAGCATCTGAAAAACACACCAAAATGACACACCCATCCTACAGCGGAGTAAAGCACGAGGCAACACCACAACACACCACCACCACTGCTCACCTTGATGGAGTGTTCTCACTTCGAAGGCTCAAGCAAGTCTGGCTTCTCGCTGCCTCGCAGCCCTCCTCCTCGACTGTGCCGCCGCCTGACTGGGCCAGGGCGGCACACACATCGGCCCGCTACTGGACGCCTGCAGGCACTGCTGCTTCACTGACCCCGTGACCACCCTCCAACAGTCTTGCTCCGCCTGGCCTGGCCTGGCCTGGCCGCCGCTAATGTGCTTTGCTGATCAGATTGTTGTTATTGATTATGATTCGCCAAACATACATTTCATATAGAAGAGTCGGTGAGCTTACTGTAACCTTAGAGAAATTGCTGGGCACACGTGTAGTATTTCTTTCTCTACTAGCACTCCTTAATGAGATGAAACACGAGATTTTCAAATTCCAACAAGCTTTCCATGTGTCGAATAAACATTGAAATTTTCTTGCATTTATAATTGAGACATGTGGCGAGCTGACTATTTGTATTCCATGGTATCTCTGGAGCGGATCCCTGGAATTACGCATTGACACTCGCATTGCCAACTAGGTCTTTCCACGGTAGGTTCAGTTATTCTTTTCATCTTTTTTATAGGGACAAGTCAGCCGTTCTGGTGGAGGTTCATTGTCTTTGTTGGCATGGCTAGCAACATGCAGTACGTGATGAATATTCCCCATATGCTGTGAACGATGCTATAGTTTTGTTCTATGGTGGTTTTGTATGAGCGTAATTCCAGAAGTAAAGACTTTAAGGTTTAAACATTGCTCACTGCCTGAGGAAAAACAAATTCGCAGAAACGTCTGAGAAAGAATGCCGATTAGATCTACACAGAGCAGAGGTTTTCAATCTTTTCCTGTTAGGAACTCCAAATTACACCACCATTCTACCCGACCCTCCAGTAATCTGACATCGAACAATGTTCATTTAGTGACTGACACTAACTCAACATGCAATGGTACTACATAGTTTATTAGGTCAGTCATTTGAAGGCCTGTCCACACCAGGAAACATTGTCTGGAAACCGTGCTTCGAAACGATTATTTCCAAACTGTTTGCAAACTGGATCTAAACAGTCTTTCACGTGTCTGTTTCTCATCCAGAATGGAAAATACTGTGTGTGTGTGTGTGTGTGTGTGTGTGTGTGTGTGTGCGCGCGCGCCGCACGTGTAATGGTTAATCAGTAGCCATACCACGTGGTCAGCTAAAAAAAGAAAAGTAGAACACTGAATTGGTCCATTCATCCCCAGCATTGTAGGATGTAACAAGTGTAGATTATAAGAATAAAAGGAAGACCGATGCCTTGGCAGAGATAGCTGATAAACTTTGTAAGCAAGTGAAACCTGCTCCATCTACTCAAAATTCCGCCAGAAGCAGGTCACCATAGCCTCCTTTTTATACGAACTACGTGTCGTCTTGGCCTTTGACTTTCCAAAGTATCAAAATTGCCAAGTAAAATGTAGACGCTGCTGCAGCAACCTCTACACACTTTGCTGCAGCAATCTACACTCATCACAGGCATGACAACTGACAGGTCTGGACAGGCCACAGTTTGGTAACATTCCATGCAACTTGCATACTTTCTAAACACTTAAACAGCTTCCAAGCTTTATATCCCAGTTTCCAAACTGTGTGGACCGTTTCGAAGCAGTGTCCTGGTGAGGACAGGCTTGAGTACCTTTAATAAAAGTATTCTTACAAACCCCTGCGGCTTAGTGAACCATAAGTTGAGAACCCCTGACAAGTTCCACTATTCTTAAAGAAATTAGGTGTGGATCAAATTCGCAAGAGCCATGTTTGTCTTCAGAAACATGCGATTGTTTCGCTTGTTAGTTTGCGCAAGACCATTGTATGTTTTGTATACCAACATAAGACGCTTCAGTATGCACCACAACACACCTGTCGTCACAGATCGAGACGCTTATACTGGTGTACATGATAAACAAATCGTCATACGAGTGTGTGGTCCGGCAGTAACTAATAAATAGCTGGTCACCTCCAGATCTCTAACATGGTTAGCATGGTTGTGTCCTACTCGCACTTTATCGTGCCTTAACGAGCCTCTTAGAGTAACGGCATTCATAGATATACGTTACCCGTATGAGCAGGATGGTGGACTCCGTACTCTAACCTTGTAGTAGGAGTTATAAATAATACGTTTATAAATACATTGAAAGAATTACCACCTAAATGTCACAAGAAAAGGAAACTCACACCAAGATACGCTCCAGTCTTTATTACAACCGACAGTTACACAAAGCAGTGGACAATTCCGCAGTGCACAGGTGGCTAGTATCGCGCCTCGCAGACCACCAGCTTGGCGTCCGAGCATGTGTTCTCGTGCACCCAGATGCTGTGCAGGGCGAGCAGCGCGGCCTCTACGGACAGACAATCGTGGCCAGGCTGGTTCACGCCGGACCTGCAGTGGGAGGAGAGTAAATCACCAAGTGTGCCATTCCCCTGAGTGTCAGTACCCTGCCCCCCGAGCTCCCTCTATCGCCACGGCGGTGTCACCACCAGCAGGTGTCGAGGATGGGTGGGAGCACTCACCTGTTGATGAAGCGGCGGATGCTGTAGGGCGCGGTGGTGGTGGTGTCTCTGGTCCACACAGCGGCGTGGGCGTCTGTGGTGGTGAGGGGAGGGAAGAGCGGGTTTAGTGCAGCAAGGACTTTCCTGTAGCTACATCCTTAACAGCCATTATAAACACAAGGCACAAGACTAGGCACATTCACAGCCACAGCAGGACGCTGCAAGGGGGCGAGCATCATACTCACAGTAACTCAGCAAGTAGTGGATGAAGGAGACTTCGGTAGTGTCGTCAATCCTGAGCACCTGGAAGTGGTAGGGCTGGCTGAGGTGGTTGAGGCTGTTGCAGTAGTCTGACGCCTGCTGGTGGGTGAAGCGGTGGCCGGGCTGGAAGCACCACGAGAAGTGGTACAAGCTGTCTTGGTACGCCACGTGCACCTGGGAACAACAGACACGTGAGCCAGCCTTACCTCTGACCTGCATGTGCGTGGCGTGTTTGTATGTGAACTAGACTCAGTATAGTACAGCAGGTAGGCACGGGCACTCACCAAGGAATATGTGCTGGGGCACTGGGGCAACGGCGGCAACACGCCCTGAGGGACGCCGAAATGTCGGGTTGCGGGTTGCGTGACGGGGAGCAGCGAGGGCTGGGGCGGCGGCACGAAGGACAGGCCGGCAGAGGTTGGTTGCTGCACGATCACGGCGGGCTGGGGGGCGGGGGCAGGAAACACGAAGGACGGGACGGGGGCGGGCCCCGAAGGAAACACGAAGGACGGGGCAGGGGCGGGGGCAGGAATCACGAAGGACGGGGCGGGAACCACGAATGATGGAGCGGGGGAAGGGCCGGAGGAGGGCGCTGGCACAACCGCGGGCTGGGCGTCATCGTAAGAGGACTGTCCCTGTGCCGCCGCCAACGCCGCCAACACCACAACAACCACGCGCCACAGCATCTGAAAAAACACACCAGATTGCACATACACCCTAAAGCAGAGTAAAGCACGAGGCAACACCACAACACAGCAGCACCACCACCACTGCTCACCTTGATGGAGTGTCTCACTTCGGAGGCTCAGGCAAGTCTGGCTTCTCGCTGCCTCACGCTGCTCCTCCTCGACTGTGCCGCCTCCTGACTGGCCCAGGGCGGCACACACCTCGCCCCGCTACTGGACGCCTGCAGGCACTGCTGCTTCACTGATCACGTGACCACCCTCGCACTTCCTGGCCTGGCCTGGGACTTGATCGAATCTCACATGAACGGCTCTTGTGGAAGTTAGAGATGGAAGGAGGAATTCGAGGGTCACTTCTTGCACGGATGAGGGATTTTGTAGTTGGCAGAAGTATCTGAACAATAGTCAGGGGGCAATATTCCAATTCGAGAGAGTCACCAGTGCAGTTCCGTAGGATGCTGTTCTGGCTGCAATTATGATTATTCAGTGTGTAAATGACCTGCCAAACAGTGTAAGCAGAGGCAGTCATATCAACGTATTCGCTGATGGTGCTACGGTAACGAGGCGAATACAAGACCATGACTCGTATTGTGCTCTACAACGACGCTTTATGAAAGGAGCACAACTTGACTAATGGACTAAATCCGAGACTCAAGGCTATAATAACGAGGAAAGACTGGAGAGGCCAAGGCTGACCACTCTGCAGGAAAGAGGGGAACGTGAAGAAAGAGGAACGTGGAGGCGTAATAAAGTAGTGCAAATGTGTCAACAATATTGAGTGGGTTGACGGAAGATTACGTCATGCCAACAGTAGGAGGAACAACACGCCTTGTTCTTAAGCTTGCAGTTGAGCAGATTGATATTCATTGAAAATTACAGAAAGATGGATTTCACTTACCGAGCACGTGGTCCGCGCTGGTGCGCTAAGAGCCAAGACCCAATTCAAAGGTAAAATATATGATACAAATTGTATGGTTAACCGAGTCAGACATCTTTAGGTGTACTTTTAGAAAAAGATAATCAGGCAATTACACTTGTGTTCAGCACACACACACACACATACACACACACACAGTAGTGTAGTGGTTCGCAGGCTTGGCCCACAACCGAAAAGGCCCGGGTTAGTGTCCCGGCCGTGTCGAGGCAAATAGGCGAGCATGTTAATGTGTAGCCCCTGTTCATCTAGCAGCAAGAACGTACGAGATGTAACTCGAGGGGTTGTGGCCTCGCTTTCCCGGTGTGCAGTTGTGGTCTCAGTCCTACCCGAAGATCCGCCTACGAGCTCTGAGCTCGCTCCGTAATGGGGAAGACTGGCTGGGTGACCAGCAGATGACCGTGGTGAATTACACTGAGACAAGGTGACAACGACAGTCACAACAAAATAATTCGAGATAATAAGGTCTCGGTGATGTGGTCAGCAGCTACCGAAGAGCTGATGACATGCCTGGACGCGTTCTTCGTTATGAATTTGCCCACGGCGTCACTAATAAAGTCGCTGCACACCGGCAGAGCATGGCGCCTGCAGTACAGGTTTGTGATAGTTATGGTTTGAGTTTTTCGTCTAGAACCTACCAACCGAACAACCTACCAACCGAACACTATTAGGTCAAGTGACGACATGGTGGTTCTGTTCACACCTCACCATCCACCTACCGAGTGACCAGTGCGAAACTAAACCTTGGAATATTCAGAGTATTTCAAGTTTAAACCTTTAGAGCAGATTAGTGAAGGGTCTAAAGTTGCCAGTCTCCCAAGCCCACATGGTATAAATAAGAAAAGGACGTAGCATGGCCTATAGAATTACAGAGTACATCTTTCACTAAGAGAAAAAAAGTGATTCTCCACAGTAAGAGGTTAGTTAAATAGGTAGGTAAAAGGCAGTATTCAGCAGGCAAAGATTACACTAACATATGGTTCACGTTAAGCTTTATTACTCCCGACAGTTACACTGAGCAGTGCACAATTCAGCAGTGCACAGAAGGCTAGTAGCGGGCTTCGCAGACCACCAGCTTGGCGTTAGAGCACGTGTTCTCGTGCACCCAGATGCTGTGCAGGGCGAGCAGCGCGGCCTCCACGGACAGGCAGTCGTGGCCAGGCTGGTTCACGCCGGACCTGCAGTGGGAGGAGGGTCAGTCACCAAGTGTGCCCCTCCCTTGACTCAGTACCAGTGTCACCCCCATCTACCATCGCCACAGCGGCGTCACCACCAGCAGTGTGTTAAGTGGCGGGCACACTCACCTGTTTATGAAGCCGCGGATGTTGTAGGGCGCGGTGGCGGTGGTGTCTCTGGTCCATACTGCGGCGTGGGCATCTGTGGGGGAAAGGAGGGTTTAGTGCGGCAGGGACTTTCCCGTCCCTACATACTTCACAATCATCAACACAGCACAAGGCACATCCACAGCCACTCAAGTCCTTACATACTTCACAATCAACAACACAGCGTAAGGCACAACCACAGCAACAGCAGGCCGCTGCAGGGCGGCGTGCATCGTACTCACAGTAGCTCAGCAAGTAGTGGATGAAGGAGACCTCGGTGGTGTCGTCAATCCTGAGCACCTGGAAGTGGTAGGGCTGGCTGAGGTGGTTGAGGCTGTTGCAGTAGTCTGCCGCCTGCTGGTGGGTGAAGCGGTGGCCGGGCTGGAAGCACCACGAGAAGTGGTACAGACTGTCTTGGTACGCCACGTGCACCTGGGAACAACAAACAGGTGAGCCAGCCTTACCTCAGACCTGCACGTGCGTGACGTGTTGGGCACGTGAATTAGACCCAATACAGGTGAGTACGGGCACTCACCAGGGAGTAGGTGCTGGGGCACTGAGGCAGCGGCGGCAGCACGCCCTGAGGGATGCCGAATTGTGGGGCTGCGGGTTGCGTGACGGGGAGCAGCGAGGGCTGGGGCGGCGGCACGAAGGACAATCCACCAGAGATCAGTGGTTGCACGACCACGGCGGGCTGGGGGGTGGGGGCAGGAAACACAAAGGACGGGGCGGGGACGGGGGCTGGGGCAGGGGCAGGAATCACGAAGGACGGGACAGGAACCACGAATGATGGAGCCGGGGCAGGGATGGGGGAGGGCGCCGGCACGACAACCCCGGGCTGGGTGTCATCGTAGGAGACCTGTCCCTGTGTCGCCACCACCGCCGCCAACACCACAACAACCACGCGCCACATCATCTGAAAAACACACACGAAGATTACACACACCCCCTGCATCAGAACACAGCACGAGACAACATCACAGCACGAGACGACAACATCACCACTACCACTGCCACTGCTCACCTTGATGGAGTGTTTTCACTTCGGAGGCTCAGGTAAGTCTGGCTCTTCGCTGCCTAGCGCCGCTCCTCCTCGACTGTGCCGCCGCCTGACTGGCCCAGGGCGGCACACACCTCGCCCCGCTACTGGACGCCTGCAGGCACTGCTTCTTCACTGACCACGTGACCGCCCTCGCACTGCCTGGCCTATTTTGTTGTTGTTGATTAATTTATTGCACCCTTGGCGTCATACAAGGAAAACTATGGGAACTAGTCATCAAAATTACAGTAAAAAGTTACACACACACACACACACACACAGGCATATACAAAGAGTATCAACAAACAAATAATTTGTGGTGAGCAAAAGGCGACAAGGTGCTGCGATCAGCAGCTACCAAAGAGCGGATGACGTGCCAGAACGCGGTCGAAGTTGTGTCAGTAGATACTGACATACAACAAGTAGTGGCTGTCCTTGAGGAAGCAGATCACTGACTTCTGGGCAGGTCAAACAGTGCTGCAGGGTGTTGCCGTTAAGAATGTAGCACAGAGGGCAGGAAGAGAACTGGGGCACATCCGCTTCCCCAGCGACTAGCCAGAGCAGTCAGTAGCCCAATCTGAGTCAGGCTGACACCACGTTGTACCTCCTGACCATGAGGCCCCGGCGGCGATACTTATATCTGTGGTGACGAAAGGCATCGTAGTGGTGGATGGAGACGCTTGCCGGTCTCTGCTGGTCCCTGCGATGGCTGGTGTCTAATAGGGCGGCAACACGGACCTTCTTCAAGCAGCAGGAGAGCGAGGGTGAGGGAGACAGATCAGCAGCAGGCAGGTCACAGGCAGTCTTGGCTAGGCTGTCTACCATATCGCTGCAGCGAATACCTATGTGAGAGGGAATCCAAAGAAATTGTACAGATAACCCTCGCTCACCCATCAGAGCCAAGATAGTATGCGTTTAACTAACGATCGATAAGCAGGTTTTGAGGAGGAGAGGAGGCTGACTGCGTCCAAAACACCATACAGCTCACAGAAAGTGGAGCTAGATGAGTTAGGTAGTTTGCGACCCACCCATCCTCCCGGTGGCGGATCTGTGTCGAGGGAAAGCACCGCACTCCCCGCCTTCCTATCTGACAGCAGCGACCCGTCCGTGTACAGGTGGTGAGACGCCTGGACTGATGCTATAGTCTCCAGTGCCAATTGCCTCTGCAGAGTGGTGGGAGCAGTCTTCGAAGTGGGAGTGTAGCACACGCGAGGTATGGGCAGCATCCACGGGGGCGGACCAGGAACAATTTCTTCTTGGGGGACGACAACACCCAGGCCGCGGAGAATGCTGCATACGGTCTTGACGAGCGTGAGGCCACCAGGCTGGAGAGGTGGCAGGCATGATCGAGGATCCAGGTTATTTCTTATTACTTGTGAATAATGTGGAACAATCTGAGGAGAATGAAGACATTTGACAGTAAACATAGTAAAAAATGATGCTATTCTCTCGCTGATGGATGGCAGGTTAAGTTCTGTTTGCATATTTACCACTCTGGTTGAAATGGGGCATCCTAAGATAATTCTCATAGCTTGATTCTCAAACTTTTCTAGGGACAGCAAGGAAGACTTTGGAAGCTGAACCAGTGCTGGAGAGAGATAATCAATAATCGAACGAATAAATGTAATGTAGATAGTTCGAGCTACAGGTATGGAGATGCCATCTGCATTGTTGGTGAGCCATTTTAGTGGAGCAAGGCGCTTTTGTAACCGAAGAAGGATCGTGGATCACAGGAGAAGCCCGTCGACCAACAGTAGCTTAAGGAAGATTGATAGGTGCCCCGAGATAGAGATATTGCCGACACCAAGGAATGATGCTCTCCCCCATAATAAACTGTGGCAAGTGATTGAGGGTAAAATACATTCTGCTTTTTTCCGGCGAGATGACAAGACCAAGCAGCTGCATGGAAGGAGTGAAGATAATGCTGGAGGTCATCTGGAGAGTGAGAATGAATGCAGACATCATCGGCATAACACGTGATTGTAATTCGTTGAGTGTCAGGCAAGAGGGAGATCAAACGGTGCATACAGATGTTAAATAAAAATGGACTCAGTACTCCTCCCTGCGGAGTCACCAAACTGAAACTCTTGGTGGAACTGAAGGCCCCTTTGAAAAAGACCCAAGACTTTCTATTGCTTAAATATGCCCGTATCCACTTCAATACTCGCCCTTTGATGCCAAACTCTACCAACTGGTCAAGAATTATATCCTGGTTTGCAGTGTCGAACGCGCTCTTGAGGTCGATGAAGGCAACTATACTGCTGGAGGAGAGGCGCTTGTATAGCTCAGCCAGGCAGTGATGGTTTCTGCGCTGTGGTAGGAAGCAGAACAGTCCAGGCGAGAGTAATCTTCCAGCCGGTACAGGAAACGGGAAAGTAGTATTCGCTCCATGACTTTGCTGAAACATGATGTTAATGAAACTGGCCTGAATTTGTTGGTACCTGGTTTGGGGATGGGGATTTTTTTTTTTACTTAGGGAAGAGGGCCAGCCAAGGGAAAAAAAAAAGAAAGTTAGAAAAAGGCCCACTTGAGCGCTGGCTCTCCAAAGACTTCAAAAAGTGCCAAAACCGTCAGCCAGAATTAGGGGACCAAATGCCTCGATACCTCCCTCTTAAAAGAAGACAAGTTGTAGGAATTCGGAAATACAGATGCAGGGAGGGAGTTCCAGAGTTTACCAGTGAAAGGGATGAATGATTGAGCGTACTGGTTAACTCTTGCATTAGGGAGTTGGACAGAATAGGGATGAGAGGAAGAAGAAAGCCTTGTGCAGCGTGGCCGCAGGAGGAGGGAGGCATGCAGTTAGCAAGATCAGTAGAACAGTTACCATGAAAATAGCGATAAAATATAGAAAGGGATGCAACATTTCGGCGGTGAGAAAGAGACTGAAGACAGTTAGTCAGAGGAGGGGGAGTTGATTAGACGAAGAGCTTTCGATTCCACCCTTTCAAGCAAAGCTGTGTGACTGGAACCCCCATCAAACATGCGAAGAGTACTCCATACAGGGACGGATAAGGCCCTTATACAGAGTAAGCAGTTGGAGGGGCGAGAAACTGTCGGAGACGCCTCAGAACACCTAATTTCATAGAAGCTGTTTTAGCAAGAGATGAGATGTGAAGTTTCTAGATAAGATTATGAGCAAAGGACAGACCGAGGATATTCATTGTGGAAGAGGGAGACAGTTGAGTGTCATTGAAGAAGAGGGGATAGTTGTCTGGAAGGTTGTGTCGAGTTGATAGATGGAGGAATTGAGTTTTTGAAGCATTGAAAACTACTAGATTTTCTCTGCCCCAATCGAAAATCTTAGAAAGATCGGAAGTCAGGCGTTCCGTGGCGTCCCCGCGTGATCTGTTGATCTTACTCATGGTCCAGGAAGCAGGCACAGATCCCTGACCGTAGCAAAGATTATATAGCTGCAGTAGAGGATTTCCAGGCACTCGATGAAACAATCTGAGGACAGAATAAGTTATACCATCATCCCCTGGTGCTGTGTCTTTACCTCTAGTAAGAGCACGGCGCAGTTCGTCCTCTGTGATGAGTGTGTCTTCATCATCATCTTTGTCCAGCAATGCCCGCATCAGACGGACGGCTCGCTAGTCTTCCCTGGCAGAAAGCGCTTCCTGGACATCTTCAGGGAGACTTCTGACACTAGACTGGGCAGCCCAGACATCAAGGAGTTCCCGAGCGTACTCACCCGGACTGTGATGAAGCGCACTGGCAGGCTTCCTTTCGATGACCCTCCTAATCAGCTGCCACATGGTTCCCACGCTCGTCTGATGGTTGATGTTGTCAGTGAGCTGCTTCCAAGAGTCCGTCCTCGCACATTTCTGGAGACCTACCATTTCATCTCTGGAGACTTCATACTGGAGCAGATTCTCAGCTGTTGGATCTTGTTGGAACCGTAGTCCAGCTTCCACTGCTGTCCTCTCAGCTTGAAGAATGTACTCATCAAGGGTCTAGGAAAAGGCTCTCTGTGGTCGCTTGATGTGAGGCCTAGAAACATATAGATTATAGAAATCATGTGTAGCTTTCACAAGTGAAGAATACAGCGAGTCTGGAGACCGGAGATCAAACTGTGGAAGATAGGCAGTCATAATGTATGTAATGTACGACAATACTTTGGAGGTATCTTGATGTGTGGACGATGGTGGACAGATTCTGGACCTGCTGGCAGAGTAGTGAAACTTGAGAGCAACGTGATCCAAGAAGAGAGAAAGGATGGAAAAACAATTGACACGGGTTGCCGCCAGACCAGACGATAACGTGATCGAGCGTCCCTCCTCAAGCATGCGTCGCTCCACCAGTAGGCCAGCGTGTGAGGTGGTTACTACGTACATAATGGAGAAGACGGCGCCCATTGGTGTTAGGTGTTGAGGCGGCGTCACTAAATTCCTGATGACAAGCATTAGTCACCCATGTATTTTTATTCAATAGAGAAAGTTTTATTTAATAAAGTAAATCGCAATAACATTTGTCATTGCGAGTCACCCTGCATTAACACTTAATTGAACAGCACCAGAGACCATTGCACCGCTTAACAAGCATCACCCTTTGCCTTTATAGTGACTGGTCAAATATTTATATGAAGACTACAAAGTCATCCATTACGTTGTTGAGATGAAGACAAATGTCCATTACGTCACTGGCAAGAATCAAGGAGAAACATCTCCATTGCATCCTTCAGTACAAACCATACGTTGCATCATCTCAAGCCACGCATCACATTAAAGTATTCGCCAGTATCACTACGAAGGCGTCGGTGTACCATCCGCCACACCTTGACGGGCACCTACAGTACGGGTTTACAGTGCACTGATCCTCTCGAGACGTTGTGTTCCAAAACGGACCATTAAACAACCTGCTTGTTACGTCATGAATAGTTTAGTGAGGTGATGCTCGGACATTGCCGTACACCTACTGAGTTTCAGATTTAATCCCAATTTCAATGTGTTGAGTAGTAGTGTTGGAGAAGCTATACTCGTTAGACGAGGATGATACATGGTATCGAATACTTATTGTCGGTGGTCTTAGGTTTGTCTACACGAATAGTATTACTGAGCACATCATTAAGGTGCTATTTGTTATGTATGCAAAAGAAAATGTAGTTAATACACGACTTTATCTTACACGAATAAGTGTCAAGACAAAAATACACTTCATGGTTTCATTCAGTCTTTATTACTCCCGACAGTTATACCGAGCAGTGGACAATTCGGCAGTGCACAGGAGGCGACAATTCGCTCGAGCAGGTGTTCTCGTGGACCCAGATGCTGTGCAGGGCGAGCAGCGCGGCCTCCACAGTCAGGCAGTCGTGCCCAGGCTGGTTCACGCCGGACCTGCAGCGGGAGGAGGGTAAGTCACCAAGTATGCCAGTGTGCCTCCCTGACAGTCAGTACCAGTGTCGCCCCTCCCACCATTGCCACGAAGGCTGTCACCACCAGCAGGTGTCGAGGAGTGGCTGGCACACTCACCTGTTGATGAAGCCGCGGATGCTGTAGGGCGCAGCGGCGGTGGTGGTGTGTCTCTGATCCACACTGCGGCGTGGGCGTCTGTGGGGGAGGGGAGAGCGGGTTTAGTGCGACAAGGACTTACTTGTCCCTACAAACTGCACAGCCATTTTGAACACACAGCACAAGGCACAGCCGGCCGCTGCAGGGCTACGCGCAGCCGACTCACAGTAGCTCAGCAAGTAGTGGATGAACGAGACCTCGGTGGTGTCGTCAATCCTGAGCACCTGGAAGTGGTAGGGCTGGCTGAGGTGGTTGAGGCTGTTGCAGTAATCCGCCGCCTGCTGGTGGGTGAAGCGGTGGCCGGACTGGAAGCACCACGAGAAGTGGTACAGGCTGCCTTGATACGCCACGTGCACCTGGGAACAACAGCAGACAGGTGAGTCAGCCTTACCTCTGACCTGCACGTGTGGCGTGTTGTGTACGTGAACTAGACTCCGTACAGCAGGTGGGCACGGGTACTCACCAGGGGGTAGGTGCTGGGGCACTGAGGCAGTGGCGGCAGCACGCCCTGAGGGATGTCGAACTGTGGGGCGACGGGTTGCGTGATGGAGCAGCGAGGGCTGGGGCGGCGGCACGAAGGACAGGCCGGCAGAGGTTGGTGGCTACACGACCACGACGGGCTGGGGAGCGGGGGCACGAAACACGAAGGACGGGGCGAGAGCGAGGGTATGGGTGAGGGTTGGGATGGGGGCAGGAATCACGAAGGACGGTGAAGGAGCGGCGGCAGGAATTACGAAGGACCGGGCGGGAACTACGAATGATGGAGCCGGAGCAGTGGCAGGGGCAGGGGCAGGGGCAGGGGCAGAGGCAAGGGCAAGGGCAGGGTAGGAGAGGGCGCCGGCACAACAACCTCGGGCTGGGCGTCATTGTAAAAGACCTGTCCCTGAGTCCCCATCAACGGCGCCAACACCAGAACATCCACGCGCCACATCATCTGAAAGACACACACCAGATTACACACACCCCTGCAGCAGAGTACAGCACGAGGCAACAGCTCAGCACACCCGCACCACCACTGCTCACCTTGATGGAGTGTTCTCACTTCTGAGGCTCAGGCAAGTCTGGCTCCTCACTACCTCACTCTGCTCCTCCTCGACTGTGCCGCCGCCTGACTGGCCCAGGGCGGCACACACCTCGCCCCGCTACTGGACGCCTGTAGGCACTGCTGACCACTTGACCACCCTCCAACTATCTTGCCCCGCCTGGCCTGGCCTGGCGAGCACTACTGCCTGGCGTGCCCCTAAGTCCGACACCTCCTGCCCCAGGATATACCGCTGGATGCCGTCTGCTGTCACCTGTTGATGCCTGATATCTTAAATGAGTTTATTGTGCCCCACCCTCGCTTTGAAGTGTTCTCCTTATGACCTTGCCCTGCCCGTGATTGGGTAGGTCGGGATAAACAGTCTTCATAAAATTCATGGTTCACTTTTTGCAAATTTGACTGACGCTACGGCGCAATAAATTAATCTCTCTCTCTCTCTCTCTCTCTCTCTCTCTCTCTCTCTCTCTCTCTCTCTCTCTCTCTCTCTCTCTCTCTCTCTCTCTCTCTCTCTCTCTCTCTCCCAAGTTTCTATTTTAATACTGATAATTTACAATAACAGTTCTTGCCATGGTCAGTCACGCCCTGCATTAAATAACCCTTTTTTTAGATAATCATCACAAGATACCATTGCACTACCACTCCACTGAAGCACCACCCTTCCTTCCCCTCACCTTACTGAAGTGCCGCGCCCCTGTTAACGTTGGCGACCATGAATTGCCACACTGCCCTGTCTCTCGTCATTTGCAATATACATACAGTTCTTCTTCCAAACTATTGTTCTTCCTCTTCCATTCATGTACTTCTTCCTTTGTCTGCCTCTTGCTCTGCTACCTGAGACTCTTCCTGTTAATCTTTCCTCTTACAAATCTGATTTACTCGAATCTTCACTATTAGTTCTCTTTCACTATACCCATTCTTCTCAGCGCTTCTTCATTTGATATTCTTTCTGTCTGATATATTTTCAAGAGTCGTCGCCAACACCACATTTCAAACACTTCCAGGCACCTTCTGATCAACATGGCAACACTGACCACACGTATGGTTGGACTGCTCTTTGCCTTGGATTCATTGATGTATGTTTGTTGGTGATTACGCTTTTCACTTTCTGAAATGTATACTTTGCTTCATATAAGTCTTCTTTTGATTTCTTCTATACATCTTCCATCTTCTGTCATGTGGCTTTCCAGGGGGCAAAATCTTCTCATTTGTTTTATAGTTTTGTTGTTCACTCTTACGTTGCAGTTTGGAACCCGTAGCTTCTTACTATCACCATCACTTCCGTCTTGTCCACGTTGATTGTTAAAACTTCTGCTTCATTCGCCTCCTTTTTTTTTTATACCATGTGGGCTTTTCACGGGAATTTATGGGCTAAAGGGGATACTTTTTGGGGCTACCTCCTATCTCAAAGCCCACCCGCTACAATATCCTGCAATCTCTCTTGTGAATCCGTAATCAAGACCGTCCAATTGCAAAACCTTCCTTTCCTTCAGTTAGTCTCATTATCATCTCACTGTATAAAGAGAACAGATCTGGAGATAAAGCACACCCCTGTCGTACTCCTATTTTATATCCTTCCAGCCACTCTGATCTGCTCGAACTGCTGCCGCTCTCTGGTTGCAGTAAAGTTTGTACACCATTCTTAACTCCTTCAGTACTGGGATGCATTTTTATCTTGAGTTTTGAGTGTAATTAGACGATTTTATTAACATTAGAAAGGGTCTATGGAGGTCAGAAGATTAATGGCCACAGTCTTCACAATTTTAATCCCCCACCTAAGTTTCTGAAGCTGTATAGAATCGCCAAATAGTAACCAGAATCAATATGAAAATGCGTCTTGGTATTGAAGTGGTTAAATCTTTTCCATCCACTCCTGTTCCCTTTGATATGGCAATTAAATCTTCATGTTTAAGATGTTCAAAAGCTTTCTCATTGTTTATATAAAAACATCTCTGCATTTCCATTCTTCCCGTTGACATCCTTGGCATAGATAATGCATTTCTTGTTCCTTCTTCCAAAAAGCCATATTGTTCTTCCGCTCTTGTTACCTTGCATTTTATACTCTCTAGCACCATCTTTAAGATACCTTTAATACTTGACTCATTATACTTTTAGTTCTGCTTGTTGTACTCCAGCTTTCCAGGTTCCTTCTGGAACATTAGAAAAATCTAAAGTTGTACATACTTTAATGAACTTCCCCTCATTTGTTTATTTCACTAGTAATGTTCATCTTTTCAATACTAAAAAGCATTGTTCATCTTTTCAATACTAAATTTGTTGAGAGCGCTAAGTATTTGTTACCATACCATCTTCACTCAATGCTTTTCCTATCCTTATTACCTTCATTTTCTATGATATCACGGTCAGTCATGTTTACTCGAAGCTCCATCTGCTCTGGACTTTCATCCCTGAACATTTCTTAATCATATTTCCATCTGGTAGTTCCTGGATGTCCATTGCCATCTTGCTATTCCTTTTCCATTATAACTTACCCCATGCGTAGCCTTCATCCAATCAAGTTCCTTCTTTCATCACCGCGTCATCACCTCCGCGTCACCTCTATAGTCAAAAAAAATTTGTCATACCTGGCAAAAACGAATGACATCTCTATCGCATCCCTCTGTACAAGCTATGTCACAAATGTTAAAAGTGAAACAAGTGTCACTGTTAAGGCATCACTCCAACATCCCGCACATCTGTGAAGGAAGGTGCTCACACTGCTAATCATTACGTAGATTCTTCTTGCAACTCGTTTCCAGTGACTATTTAACAGGTGCTTTTAAATTAAGGAGGGCAAGGCGAGGCTGTGTGGTACCTCCGCGCCTACTTCACGAAGTGCTACTGCCATATTCCAACCCTACATTATCAGTTCATCCAGTGATACTATGGAATGATAGTACAAGTGTTGGTCCACGTATCGCATTCCTGAAAACATGTACACCGTTATAAAGATTTAGACAAAGGTATGCTTCCATTCAGTCTTTATTACTTCCGACAGTTACATTGAGCAGTGGACAATTCGGCAGAGCACAGGCGGCTAGTAGCGCGCCTCGCAGACCACCAGCTTGGCGTCCGAGCATGTGTTCTCGTGCACCCAGATCCTGTGCAGGGCGAGCAGCGCGGCCTCCACGGACAGACAATCGTGGCCAGGCTGGTTCACGCCGGACCTGCAGTGGGAGAAGGGCCAGTCAGCAACCCTCCCTTGACTGTCATTACCAGTGTCCCCCCCATTGCCACGAAGGAGTCACCACCAGCAGGTGTCCCTCCCTTGACGGTCAGTACCAGTGTCCCTCACATTGTCACGAAGGAATCACCACCAGCAGGTGTGAGTAGGGGTGGCGGGCACTCACCTGTTGATGAAGCCGCGGATGCTGTACGGCGCGGTGGCGGTGGTGTCTCTGGTCCACACAGCGGCGTGGGCGTCTGTAGAAGGAAGGGCGAATTTAGTGCGGCAGGACTTCCTTATCCCTACATAAGGAGCCATCAAGAATACAAATACAAGACAGCCACAGGCACAGGCACAGGTAGGCCGCTGCGTGCAGCAGACTCACAGTAGCTCAGCAAGTAGTGGATGAAGGAGACTTCGGTGGTGTCGTCAATCCTGAGCACCTGGAAGTGGTAGGGCTGGCTGAGGTGGTTAAGGCTGTTGCAGTAGTCTGCCGCCTGTTGGTGGGTGAAGCGGTGGCCGGGCTGGAAGCACCACGAGAAGTGGTACAGGCTACCTTGGTAGGCCACGTGCACCTGGGAACAAGAACGAACAGGTGAGCCACCCTTACCCCTGACCTGCGCGTGTGGGGTTGTGTACGTGAACTAAACTCCGTACAGCAGGTGGGCACGGGTACTCACCAGGGAGTATGTACCGGGGCACTGGGGCAGCTGCGGCAGCACGCCCTGCGGGATGCCGAACTGTGAGGCGGCGGGTTGTGTGACGGGGAGCAGCGAGGGCTGGGGCGGCGGCACGAAGGACAGGCCGGCAGAGGTTGGTGGCTGCACCACCACGGCGGGCTGAGGGCGGGGACAGAAAACACAAAGGACGGGGTAGGGGCGGGGGCAGGAATCACGAAGGACGGTGAAGGGGCCGGGGCAGGAATCACGAAGGGCGGGGCGGGAACCACGAATGATGGAGCCGGGGCAGGGGCCGGGGAGGGCTCCTGTACGACAAAGGTAGGCTGGGCATCATCGTAGGAGACCTGTCCCTGCGTCGCCGCCAACACCGCCAACACCACAACAGCCACGCGCCACAGCATCTGAAAAACACACCGAATTGCACACACATCTGCAGCAAACAACACAAAACAACATCACACCACCACCACCACCACCACTGCTCACCTTCATGGAATGTTCTCACTTCGGAGGCTCAGGCAAGTCTGGCTCCTTGCTGGCTCGCACCGCTCCTCCTCGATTGTGCCGCCTCCTGACTGGCCCAGGGCGGCACACACCTCGCCCCGCTACTGGACGCCTGCAGGCACTGCTAATTCACTGATCACGTGACCACCCTCGCACTGCCTGGCCTGGCCTGGGACTTGATCGAGTCTCACATGAACGGCTCTTGTGGAAGTTAGAGATGGAAGGAGGAATTCGAGGATCACTTCTTGCACGGATGAGGGATTTTGTAGTTGGCAGAAGTATCTGAACAATAGTCAGGGGGCAATATTCCAATTCGAGAGAGTCACCAGTGCAGTTCCGTAGGATGCTGTTCTGGCTGCAATTATGATTATTCAGTGTGTAAATGACCTGCCAAACAGTGTAAGCAGAGGCAGTCATATCAACGTATTCGCTGATGGTGCTACGGTAACGAGGCGAATACAAGACCATGACTCGTATTGTGCTCTACAACGACGCTTTATGAAAGGAGCACAACTTGACTAATGGACTAAATCCGAGACTCAAGGCTATAATAACGAGGAAAGACTGGAGAGGCCAAGGCTGACCACTCTGCAGGAAAGAGGGGAACGTGAAGAAAGAGGAACGTGGAGGCGTAATAAAGTAGTGCAAATGTGTCAACAATATTGAGTGGGTTGACAGGGAAGATTACGTCATGCCAACAGTAGGAGGAACAACACGCCTTGTTCGTAAGCTTGCAGTTGAACCCTTCGAGAAGGCTGAGCAGATTCAGAATTTCATTGAAAAGTATAGAAAGATGGATTTCACTTACCGAGCACATGGTGCGCGCAGGTGCGCCAAGAGCAAAGAGCCTGGAGTCAATTCAAAAGTAAAATATATGATAAACTGTATAGTTAACGGGGCCAGACGAGTTTAGGTTTACTTTTGTAATAAACAATTAAGACAATTACACCTAAAGGCCTGTCTACACGAGCGGGCCTGATCAGCAGGCTTGCCCGTTAACGGGCATATTTGACGGGCAAACGAGCAAACTGCCCGAAAGCCCGCCGAGCGAAATCACTGAGCTGGTGCCTGGTAGCTGGAGTTTCTACCCTGCCAGACGCAAGATAACATCGTGAACAAACAGCGGGCCCACATCCCACGGTATAGTAGCACTTTGTATTTCATTAAGTATTGTTGCAGTGCTTCCAAACATGTATTTCATTAAGTATTGTTGCAGTGCTTCCAAACATACTTTTCTTTAACCAATCTTTACACCATATCCTTTTTTTTTCTTCTTGAGACAAAGCTATTAACATAGAGCACAAAGTCTTTCTTGACAACGCTAAGCACCATGGTTCTCGTTCCGCACTCCACCCGCTACTGTCAACATCGTCGGGCAGCCCCGGCTGTTCATCACTTCGGTCGTGTGGACAACATTCACGGGCAGGCCCGCCAGAATTTGCCCGTTGACGGGCAAACCCGCCGATCAGGCCCGCTCGTGTATACAGGCCTTAAGTACACACTTATATTTTCACCGACTCTAAATTTTATTCCTTATTCACATGTGGCACGAAAATGAAGTTCTGCGAGACATTCAAGCAAGAATTAAGCAAGAATTAAAACTGAAAATTGAGGAGTAGCGGTTGTGCAGTGTAGCGGTCAGATGTAGGTACGTAGATCATTTCGCTGATAAGTTACACACACACTGCCTTGAGCACACTGCCTTGAGAAAACGAAAATTTTCATGTAAATGCTTTAAAAGTTTCAATTATGTAAGTGGAAGTGGTTAAACCAGAGCCATGTTTAAATTCACACATGGGTGGTGTGAATTTGTGCAGGACAATGTGTATACAAGACTGAATCTGTATACAATACGATGTGGCCCAAGCGTCACTAAGCAACACACCGCGCACTGGTGGCGGAGCGAGGGGCCTGCAACGCTGGTTTATGATTCAGATCATTACTTTCACCTTATACAGAGCGTTGTAGTCGTTGCCCCGATCGTGAACAGTTACTGGTGATTAAGTGTCAAATTACGATATAAACACGTTAGAGCAGGATAGTGAAAGATCTTAAATTAGGAGTCTGTCTGCTTGTCCCCTAGTAAGCATCATGTCTACTAGAAGTACATAATTATCTTCAGTATGATGTAACGAGTTAAATAGGCAAAAAGTATTTAGTACGCAAAGAAGGTTTACACAAACAAGCTTCATCATTTTAGTCTTTATTACTTCCAACAATTACATTGAGCAGTGGACAATCCGGCAGTGCACAGGCGGCTAGTATCGCGCCTCGCAGACCACCAGCTTGGCATCCAAGCAGGTGTTCTCGTGCACCCAGATGCTGTGCAGGGCGAGCAGCGCGGCCTCCACGGACAGACAGTCGTGACCAGGCTGGTTCACGCCGGACCTGCAGTGGGAGGAGGATCAGTCAGTAAGTGTGCCAGTATGCCACTCCCTCGACTGTCTGTACCAGCGTAAAACCACCTCTCCACTATTGCCTTGGCTGCTTCACCACCAATAGGTCTCAAGGAGTGTGAGCGCACTCACCTGTTGATGAAGCCGCGGATGCTGTAAGGCGCGGTGGCGGTGGTGTCTCTGGTCCACACTGCGGCGTGGGCGTCTGTGGAGAGGGGAGGGAAGGGCGGGTTTAGTGCGATAGGGACTTGCTGTCCCTACATACTTCATAGCCATCATGAACACAGCACAAGGCACAGCCACAACCACAACCACAGGCACAGGCACAGTCACAGCCGCCGAGGGGCTGCGTGCAGCAGACTCACAGTAGCTTAGCAAGTAGTGGATGAAGGAGACCTCGGTGGTGTCGTCAATCCTGAGCACCTGGAAGTGGTAGGGCTGGCCGAAGTGGTTGAGGCTGTTGCAGTAGTCTGCCGCCTGCTGGTGGGTAAAGCGGTGGCCGGGCTGGAAGCACCACGAGAAGTGGTACAGGCTGCCTTGGTACGTCACGTGCACCTGAGAACAACACAGATGAGCCAGCCTTACCTCTACCCTGCACGTGTGTGGCGTGTTAGGTACGTGAACTAAACTTTACAGCAGGTGGGCACGGGTACTCACCAAGGAGTAGGTGCTGGGGCACTGGGGCAGCGGCGGCAGCACGCCCTGAGAGATGCCGAATTGTGGGGCGGCGGGTTGCGTGACTGGGAGCAGCGAGGGCTGAGGCGGCGGCACGAAGGACAGGCCGGCAGAGGTTGGTGGCTGCACCACCACGGCGGGCTGGGGGGCATTAAACACGAAGGGCGGGGCGGGGGCGGGGGCAGGAAAAACAAAGGACGGGGCGGGAACCACAAATGATGGAGCGGGGCCAGGAGAGGGCGCCGACACAACAACCGCGGGCTGGGCGTCCTCATAGGAGACCTGTCCCCGCCAACGCCGCCAACACCACAATAGACACGCGCCACAGCATCTGAAAAACACCAGATAATATAATCCCATACAGTCGAGTAAAGCACCAGGCAACACCACAGCACACCACCACCAACAACACAACTCACCTTGATGGAGTGTTCTCACTTCGGAGGCTCAGGGAAGTCTGGCTCCTTGCTGCCTCGCTCCGCTCCTCCTCGACTGTGCCGCCGCCTGACTGGGCCAGGGCGGCACACACATCGGCCCGCTATTGGACGCCTGCAGGCACTGCTGCTTCACTGACCACGTGACCACCCTCGCACTGCCTGGCCTGGCCTCATGACCTGGAGGGGTGGCCGCCCCCAATGTGCTCCGGTAATCAGATTAAAAGGCGCATACATTATTTTTCCATTTCCTCCTTATGTTTTAGTTTATGGCGGTGTGCCTGTATTAGTGTTAGTAGTAGTAGTAGTAGTAGTAGTAGTAGTAGTAGTAGTAGTAGTAGTAGTAGTAGTAGTAGTAGTAATAGTAGTAGGATGGGAAAGAAAATAGGACAAACACACTCAGCCATTCATTGGTCACACCTTTATTTTACTTCAGAAAAAAAAAAAAAAGGCAATAGGACCTTAATGTTCTCATTTCACCGTCCAATAAGGCGTAAGAATAAAATGTTAAAGAAAGGTGGCAGATATCTTACATAGGAAGAAATGAAACACACACACACACACACACACACACACGAAGGGCCCGGTAGCTCAGTGGTTAGAGCGCTGGCTTCACAAGCCAGAGGACCGGGGTTCGATTCCCCGGCCGGGTGGAGATATTTGGGTGTGTCTTCTTTGACGTGTAGGTGGTGTTCACCTAGCAGTGAGTAGGTACGGGATGTAAATCGAGGAGTTGTGACCTTGTTGTCCCGGTGTGTGGTGTGTGCCTGGTCTCAGGCCTATCCGAAGATCGGAAATAATGAGCTCTGAGCTCGTTCCGTAGGGTAACGTCTGGCTGTCTCGTCAGAGACTGCACCAGATCAAACAGTGAAACACACACACACACACACACACACACGTCTTACTCTCTTACTTATTTTTACTAACACATTTTTATCGACATTTTTCTGTCTTACCTTTTCCTTATTTGCTTCCCGCACATAAAAAAAAAAAAATGCAAATTGCAAACTTCAACTGGTAAATGATAAACAGTAAGACATTCAAGCAATTTATTCACTTAACGTCACATTATCATCCAATAACCTGCTTAAATTTTAGTCACAGGTGTGTTTGTCCATTGAGCTTTAGTTGATTACATCATGAACACCCCAGAAAAGCAGGTAACAATCGTAATTAGTGTCTCGAAGCATCACAGTTATTCTCTCTCTCTCTCTCTCTCTCTCTCATACACAAGTTTCTCTTATTCTAATACTGATAAATTACAAGAACACAATCCTATCATGGACTTTCACACGCTGCATTTTATATTCCTTCTTTTTTAAATAATCACCACTTAAGACCATTACATTCCCCTTAACAGAAGCATTAACCCTTCGCTCTTAGGCCGTTGGACAGTCACTATCTCCGAACCTATTATACCTTAGCCATCGCTCTTAACCATACTGGGGCACGGGGACGGGAACCTGGACATTAGAGTTCTCGCAGATGGTTGGTTTGGTGTGATGGCATCCGATGTCGTGGAAAGTAATGAAGTCTCCTGCGTAGAACTGGTTGAGGATAGCCAGGCACCGTTCGTTGTTGTTTTCGGCGTTGTCTGGCTGTGGTCTGTCCAATCTGTTTTTGGGGAGAGCGAGAGTGTTAGGGAGGGCGGGATGGGGTGAGAGAGTGACTTAAGGAGGGGTATGGTGCTCTCATTGCATATAATCTGTAATTCTGAGGCTGAGCTAGAAGGGCCAATGTCAAAAAAGGGCCAATTCTTGATAATCACACCACTAAACTAAAAATTCTTCAGTCAGTCAGTGCTACAATGGCCAATGTCGTCCATGCATCCGGGGAACTACACTGGCGCTCTTTTGTTGTAAATACGTGGTAGTTAATAAAGAATGCAATATTTCATACGTGCTTTTCTCAAAACTTAGATATTTGGACATTGGCCCTTAGAGTTCTCAGTCCTAGAATTAAAACCATCTATCTTATGAGTTAGGATTCGACCGACCATGCCTGACATATTCATTGTTTGTAAATCTGCCTGTATTCCTTAAAAATGGCAATAGACTATACTTACTATACTTACTTACAGAGGGTGTTGAAGATAGATAGATTAAAAACAAAGAGAGAAACGTAATGATAAATGGACAGAAGCATAAACACACACACGCACACACAAAAATATAGAACCAAAACTCTCTCTCTCTCTCTCTCTCTGTACTTACGATCCAGTCTGTCCCCAGTTAGTGTAGATGAGAGAACTTCCATCCAGCCATTGCCAGACGTAGTTAGTGTTGCTCAAAGTGTTCCCGCCAGTCCAGATCCAGGGAGATTGGTCTGGAAGTAGAGGCAATAGTAGTGGTTGTGGTAGTAGTAGTAGTAGTAGCAGTAGTAATAGTGGTATTGGTACTGGTTGTGATGGTGGTAGTAGTGGTGGTTGTGGTTGTGGTGGTAGTAGTATTGGTAGTCGCAGTTGTTGTGGTGGTAGTAGTAGTGGTTGTAGTGGTAGTAGTGATTGCGGTGGTAGTAGTAGTAGTAGTAGTAGTAGTGGTAGTAGTGGTTGTGGTGGTAGTAGTGGTTGTATTAGTAAAAGTAGTGTTTGTGGTGGTAGTAGTAGGGGTGGTAGTGGTAGTGGTGGTGGTAGTGGTTGTGGTAGTAGTAGAGGTAGTATTAGTGATGTGACATGTACCTCTCATTTTCTCCTCCATCTTTTTTTCCTCCACAAACCCAAGCCATGGTTCAACTCACGTTTTCTATGGCTCTCTTTTTCTTAGTTACTCCTGAAAATTTCTACCTTAGCCTCCGTTTTCCTTTACTGATTGACCATCTGTTTCTCTCCCATTCCTCTCCTCCTCTCTTTCCCTCTCATCTTCTTCCTTCAGTTCCTCTTCTTCCCTTCCATGTTTTCTTTTCTCCCTTTCATTTTTTCCTTTGTTTTCATCCAGCTTTCTTCTTTCATATTTCTTTTCCTCCTTTCCATGTGCTTCCATCCTCCTACCTTTTCTTCCCTTTCATCTTACTCTCCCTCTTCTTTCAGCTCACTATTCCCTCTCCCATTGCAATCACTGTGTCCTTTCACCCATACAGTGCGTCCCCGTGTCTCTCGTGTGTAGTGTCTCTTCCTTTGTTGCTTTAGTCGATGCAGAAACAGGCGAGCGTGTGTTCGGTGCCGTGATACGAATGAGAAATGACGCGCTGGTAATGTTTTAGGGTAATGGCAATGGAGGATCAGAATTGCATGAGGAAAGAGAAGACCGCTTATGTTTTGTTTGGTTATTCTCGACAGATTAAAGGAGAAAGGTAATTTAGTTTAATTTTTAGTTTTTTTGTGTGTGTGTTTTGAAGGGGAAAAAGTCGCTTTGAAAGGAAAAACGTACTCGTAATAATATTCTCAAGAAAGATGCAAGTAAAAATTCAAGAGGGAAACCTAATTGTTCTTCTTTTACTTATCATGTCAGAGATCAGCGAGTGAAAAAAAAGAAAATGATTAAAAAAGAAAAATATCTCGCAACATTAATCCCAAAACAGAAAGATGACCAGGAGACCCCAAAAGGAAAAGTCGATTTAACAAGTGTCTCAATGTTGCGCTCGCCAAAACCAGACCGAGATACACAAGTCAACTATTACACACCACCGATTGTTCTTGCCTCACGAGTGTTTCTCAGACGCACGTGTTCGATTCCCGCCCAAAGCCTGAGATTAAGAGGGACGTCCACTTGTAGTAACGGTTCTCAAATTATTAAAACCCGTCAGTAGGGGAAATAGAAGGATAAGCTAAGGGAAACAAGCGTACTAACGTAGATTGATAAAACGAAAAAAATATGGAGGTGAGGAGCGAATTAGATTTTGAGGGTGAATCGAGACCAGAGATTGAAAATGTGTGAACGGTTCCAAAATACCAATACAAATTAATAAATAAAACGGAAAACTATAGAGACATGGAGCAAATGAGATTTTGAGTTTAAAGAGAGACTAGAGATAAAAAAAAAAACTGTATGAATGGTTTGTCAAATAAAAAAATAGATAAATGAATAAAACGAAAAAAAAATATGTATGGAGACAAGGGGGAAATTAAAAGATTTTGAGTTTGAATCAAGAATAAAGATGAAAAAAGCGATACCCAAATACGAAACTCAATCCCTTTGTTATCAAGTGCCGTCTTGAACTGGAAACACTAAGAAATATATGAAAAACAAAAACATGGATGATAGCTTACGGCTGCCAACAATGTCGATGATGTAGTTGTCTTCATCCCTACTTTCGATGGCCACAGGGTACCAGCCGGGGCCCAGCCTGGTGCAGTAGTCGCGGGCGGCCTCCCAAGTGTAGCGCTGGCCGCCATCAGCGCACCAAGAGAAGTGGTAGTTGTGTCCCAGGAAGGTGCCGTGGACCTGACGAAGGAAGGGAAGCAAAAGGGTTCATTATAGGGGAAGTAAAGGGATTAATGACACGTGTGTTGAAATCTTATTACCTTCAGAGGAAAACAAGAGGCAAAGACAAACTAAATAGGAGTTAGTGAACCAAGAAAAGGAATAAATGGATAGGTAAGTGGATGAATATATGTAATTGATAGGAAGTTAATAGGACGAGTTGAAATTTTGACATTGAGAGCAATACCATAAGCAAAAATGAAATAAATAAGGAGTTACTGAGCCCATCTTACGAAAAAAAAGCGAAAATTATAAGAAAATAACTAAATATGTAAATCAATAGATGAGTGGAATAGATAAAGGTTAGTGAATCAGTGAGTTGAAATCTTATGACCTTGAAAGCAAAACAAAGATAAACTAACAATACCCTGTCTTTCTTTAATTCTCTCTTCTTATAAATCTGTTTGTCTTTTACAAGGACGAGTAAAAGTCATCATGAGTGTTTTTTTCTTAATTAAAGCAAGGAAATATTGCAAAACTTTAAATAGAATCACGGAAACCCCCTTGGAAGTCTCAGTAATTAGAGTATGTTAAGAGAGATTAAGAACACAATCAACTGAATTGCACTCCCAGTAACCTTATTGTTTTCTCTCCACCAGATACTGCACATGGACGTGTACTGTGCTGTGTGAGGCAGACTATGTTATGGTGCCCTGAATACCACAAGGAAAGAAAGAAGAGTGTAATATTGCCCCAGCTATATAGAGGAGACGAGTACATTATTGGGACTTGTTTGAAGATAGATATTATGAAGAAACGAAGAGAACACACCATAGATTTTTGGGCATAAGGGAAAAGAAAAGGAAGCCAAAGATGAGTGTAAGATTGTAGCTGCCGTAGAGACAAAAAGAGGACATTACTGGGGACTTGTTTGAGGGTAAATATTGTGAGGAAACGAGAACACTGCATAGACTTCAGAGTATGAGAGAAAAAAAAAGGAAATCAAGGAAAAGTGTAAGATTGTATCAAGGATAAGAGAACATTATGGGGATTTATTATAAGGTGAATATTATGAAGAAACAGACTGTGCATAGATTTTGTGGTATTAGAAAAAGAAAAGGAAATCAATGAAAGAAAATGGGAGTTACAGAGTTTCATCAAGTGAAGGCGTGTCAATTGGAAAGCAACACTATAGTCTGTCTGCTCTAAAATAGCTCCTGGATTTCAAACACATTGTAGCTTATTGATAACATAATTGATTTGATATGAATAATACTTGTTTACTGTTGATCAACGCGCTAAATACAAGGACAACTCACGGTTTTCCTCAAGATCTGACAACCACGCTTTCCCTGGGACACCATTCAAACCGAGACCCAAGAGCCACTTTAGAGGAGACAGACTGGCAATGCAACGCAACTCAACTCACATCTTTGGAAATAGCGCGTGGGCAGTGGCTAGTGACCAGAGGCTCGCCACCATGACCGACTGGTGGGGGGTAAATATTCCCAACACCAACTCCAGGGTGGACGTGGCCCCCGCTTCCTCCACCGCCCTTGACCTCGTCGGGGAAGACGATAACTGAGCCTCTGCCAGGGAAGCCGCCGCCGGAGCTTGGGTAGCGGCTCGGGTAGGGACGCCGGGAGGAGGCGGCGAAGGCGAGGCACGACAGCAGGACGACAGCGACCTTCATCTGTGTTGGGGAGAATGAAAAGGTCAGTGTTGTTTTTTTTTCTATGTGTGTGTGTGTGTGTGTGTGTGTGTGTGTGTGTGTATGCACGCCTTCGGGTTTCCCTAAAGGTGTCTACACGCTCTACCTGCCTCCCGTTATCTCCATGCGGCTTACTCCTCCTCCTCCTACTCCTCCTCCTCCTCCTCCTCCTCCTCCTCCTCCTCCTCCTCTTCCTACAAACAAAGAAGGCTCTACACATGGTAACCTGTCCTAATGATCTTCCCATAACACACACACACACACACACACACACACACACACACACACACACACACACACACACACATGCTCGATTCACAATCGAGAGGCCCGGGTTCGAGTTCGGTGTGTGGAGTGTGTTGTGGTCTCACTCCTACCCGAAGATCGGTCTATGATCTCTGAGCTCGCTCCGTAATGGGGAAGACTGGCTGGATGACCAGGAGGCGACCGAGGTGAATTACACACACACACACACACACACACACACACACACACACACACACACACACACACATTACTAACTTGAACTAATCCTAACCTCCAGTATCCTTTAAATTTCTGACTTGTTTTCACTCACTCACTACTTTTCATTTATTTATTGGATGCAAAAATTTACTCCGTGTCAGGTGAAGACAGAGATGGTCTGGAAAATGCCTCTTTAATTACGAAAGTCTCCTGTGAATTTGGTTAATTAAATGATACACCTTTGTGAACGAGGCGCGTTAATTAATCACCTCACCTGTGTTCTTTGGTTACCTGTCAGTGAGTGGTGTGTGTGTGTGTGTGTGTGTGTGTGTGTGTGTGTGTGTGTGTGTGTGGTTAGTAATATTTTGAAGTGATTATGATGATGATTGGTGACTTGAGTTGGTGATGATAATTGTTGTTGTTGTTGTTGTTATTGTTGATGTTTGTATAGATGGTGAATTGTGGTGTTGATGGAATTGTTATAGTGATGGAATAGTGAAAATGGTGCCGTGAGTGGTGTTGGTGGTGATGGAATTGTAGCAATGGTAATGTTATCAGAGATGGTGATGGTGGAATAGTGAGTGGTGCCATAGTGGTGTTAATGGTGATGATAGTAATGTTATGAGTTGTG
This sequence comes from Portunus trituberculatus, assembly GCF_017591435.1. NCBI lineage: Eukaryota > Metazoa > Arthropoda > Malacostraca > Decapoda > Portunidae > Portunus > Portunus trituberculatus. The sequence goes on along the minus strand of NC_059264.1, from coordinate 6,220,304 downwards.
ATGGTGACAGTGTTCTTACTGCTGGTGATGGTGAAAGAAAAGAATAGTTACCGGCACACACTAAGATGATGATGAAGCCATGAGAGTTGATAGTGATGAGATGGTGACAGTGCTGGTGTGATGAAGATAGTAAAAGAAATCAACATTTAGAATATCATACGCTAACACTGTAATGAAATATAATTCTTTAATGGTGATAATGGTGAAGTCATGAGAGTTGGTAGTGATGAGATGGTGACAGTCCTGATGTGATGATAGTAAAATATATCAACAGTTAGAACATCACACACTAACACTGTAATATAATGTAATTCTCTGATGGTGATGTTGGTGATGATGGTGGTGGTGATGGTGATGAAGAAGAAGGAAGAACAGGTGTCTCTTCAACTCACCTTGCGGAGGAGAAGTGAGGAGCAAGATTCTCCTCGCCTTTTATATACCTGTTCACCTCCCTCCCTCACCCACAATTCCCCCTTACCCATCCTTCCTCCACGACCCCTCCCCTTCTCACGTACTTCCCTCCCTCCTCCTTGTTTCTCCCTCCCTAACTCCATGTCCCTCCTTGCGCGTCTCTCTCCCTCCCTCTCTCCCTCCTTCTCTCCTCCTTCTCTCCCTCCATCTCTCCACGGAGCTTGAGTAATTCTGGGTTTTCTCCCTTTTGTGTGGTGGGAGAAGGGAGGGAGAGAGAGAGAGAGGGGGTAGGAAGAAATGTAAGAGAAACACAGACACTGGAGGGGAAGTGGAAGAAGGAAAAAGGGAGGTAGAAGGAAACAGAGGGAAGGGAAACAGAGACGAAGAAAGGAAATTGAAAGAACTATAGAAAGGGGATATGTGAAGGACAGGAAGAGGGAAGAAGAGGAATGGAGAGAGTGAATGAAGGAAGGAAGGAAGGAAGAAGGATGTTTTTGAGTGTTTGTGGAGGGAAAGGACAGGCGGAGATGAAGGGAAGGTTGTGTTAGAAAAAGGACGAAAAGGGAGAAGGGAGGAAGGGAAGAATGAGAGGAAGCGGAAGAGTGAGGAAAAAGATGAGGCCATGATCAACAAACACACACACACACACACACACACACACACACACACACACACACACACCTGCTTTTATATTCAGTACATTCTGAATAAAACAACAACAACAACATTAACAACAAAAATTATTATAACAACAATTATAACCACAATAACAAAACAACAACAACAACAACAATAATTAGAACGACTATAA
>NC_059264.1:6196582-6216582 GCF_017591435.1 Portunus trituberculatus | reverse complement strand
CTACTACTACTACTACTACTACTACTACTACTACTACTGCTGCTGCTACTATTATTACAACTACTACTACTACTACTACTACTACTACTACTACTACTACTACTACTACTACTACTACAACTACTACTACTACTACTATCACCACTGCTAATATTACTACTGCTACTGGTGTTATTCATATCACTAGTACTAATGCAAGGGTTAATACTACGAATAATAATAATAATAATAATAATAACAACAATAATAATAATAATAATAATAATAATAATAATAATGATAATAATAGTAACAACCAGCGTTACCTTTTCAAGTGTGCAGGTCTTGTCGCAAAGCAAACAGACAAACACGCAAACACAAACAAAACAAATGGCAAACTACAAACACAAACACAAGTATTGCCTTCAGTGTTGCCGCGGGTTAGTGCTTGTCCTCCTCCTCCTCCTCCTCCTCCTCCTCCTCCTCCTCCTCCTCCTCCTCCTCCTCTTCCTGGTCCTCCTGGTTGATTTTCCCTCAGCATATCCCTCCTCCAGTTTCCTCTTGCTGCAACCACTGTTTCCTCCTCCTCCTCCTCCTCCATCTTCCTCCTCCTCTTCTTTTTCCTCCATTACTCAATGTTGTGGTCGTTATACTAAAGGTTGGTGTTTTTATCAGCCTTTTACGAGTGTGGTAGTAGTAGTAGTAGTAGTAGTAGTAGTAGTAGTAGTAGTAGTAGTAGCAGCAATAGTAGTGGTAGGATGGCTTTTTACTACTACTACTACTACTACTACTACTACCACCACCACCACTACCAGCACCACCACCACCACCACCACCACAACAACAACAACAACAACAACAACAACAACAACAACAACAACAACAACAACAACAACAACAACAACAACACACTCAAGGTCACAACGCTTAGGTAACCAATAATATAAACCAAAGCCAGTGCGCCACTAATAGAGAGAGAGAGAGAGAGAGAGAGAGAGAGAGAGAGAGGTGGGATTCCCAAGACCTGAACCGCGTCATCTTACCTGGAAGTTTCACCTGCGCTGCCAGACGTAAGGTGTGCTGAGGTGTGTTCAGTATTTAGGTGTGTTATAAAGCTGTTGGAAATGAAGGTATTAATTAGTTTGGACTAGTTTTTGGTACACTGTTCATGAGAGAGGTGTGGTGTTGTAATGAGAGAGAGAGAGAGAGAGAGAGAGAGAGAGAGAGAGAGAGAGAGAGAGAGAGAGAGAGAGAGATGAATTTGTTTTGTTTTGTTTTTTTTTGTCTATTGTTTATTTATTTTCCTTCGTCATCGTGTTTATTTTTTTCTTCCTTCGTTTTATTGTTTTGGTTTCCTTGCTTTGTCCTTTTCTTTATGTTTTGTGCTCTCTCTCTCTCTCTCGTCTTCCCTATTCCTTTTATTCATTTATTCTCATATTTTCATTATTTACTCTTTCTTGTCTTCTTTTCTTCCTTTTTCCTTCCTTCCCTCCCTCTTCTTTCCTTCTCCTCCTCCTCCTCTCCTTTCCTCCATTCCCTCCACCATGAATACATTAACCCTCTTACCTCTGAGTTTGTTTACCTCCTCTCTCCACTCCTTCCCTCCTTTCCTCCATTCGGTTAGAAGGCAATCATAGCCCGGAAACCTCCAACTTTTCTCTCTCTCTCTCTCTCTCTCTCTCTCTCTCTCTCTCTCTCTCTCTCTCTCTCTCTCTCTCTCTCTCTCTCTCTCTCTCTCTCTCTCTCTCTCTCTTTTTTTATTTAAACAAAACTTAATACAAAGAACATGTACCCAAAGGCGCACTGTCGTGTGCTACCTATTCTAAGGGTACTACAATCTATTTCTCTCAATATTTACAAGACTTAAAAATAGATAATATACAAGATCTCAAATCTATTCGTTTCACTTCACTAGCACTATTCACGCACTGCACTACACTGAGTGTCACGTCACAAAGAGTGTCAGAGGAGTTGGCAGTGTCTGTCTCCACTTATGTGCCATCAGTTTGACACTGTGAGTCTCTGAACAAGTTCCACATCCTCTCCTCTCTCTCTCTCTCTCTCTCTCTCTCTCTCTCTCTCTCTCTCTCTCTCTCTCTCTCTCTCTCTCTCTCTCTCTCTCTCTCTCTCTCTCTCTCTCTCTCTCTCTCTCTCTCTCTCTCTCTCTCTCTCTCTCTCTCTCTCTCTCTCTCTCTCTCTCTCTCTCTCTCTCTCTCTCTCTCTCTCTCTCTCTCTCTCTCTCTCTCTCTCTCTCTCTCTCTCTCTCTCTCTCTCTCTCTCTCTCTCTCACACACACACACACACACACTTGTCAACAGCTATTCATCATCACACCAGCGCACACTGACCCCTTAGCAAGCACTCCCAGGTAATCCCCACACCTGCCGCCTCCCGTGTCTTCCTTACCGCTCGTGTCTTCATGCTTCGGTCACGCGTTTCCATTCCTCATCCTTTTCTCTCGCTGTCTTCGTCTTCATCTCGTTTTCTGTGTAATCAATATTCCCTTTTTCATTTTGCTTTATTTGTCTTTTTGCTATCATTTTTTCCTCATTTTTGTCCTACTCTTTTTTTTTTCATTTCCCTCTTCATTTTCATTCTCTCCGTGTTTACTTTGTCACGTTTCTCTTTTCTTTTCTCATTTTCTTATTCATCTTCAATTTCACCATGTTTTCCTTTTAATTTCTTTCATCTTCATTCTCTCCTTGTTTTCTTTTAATTTTTTTGTTCATCATAATTTAGTCTTTATCGTCATTTGTTTTCAGTCCTTCCTTTCTTATCCTTATCGTTGTTTTTCTTTTTCATACCAAACTCTTCCCATTTTTCTTTCTCGGCCTCATTCTGTTATATAAAGGTGTCACAACCATATTCTCTCTCCATCCTTGCTTTCCTTGTGCCTCTATACTCATCTCCTTCCACCTCTTCCCTTTTTTTCCCCATTCTATCTTTGAACTTCACCCTTATCTCGCTCCTCACGATCTCATTTTCGTCTCGCCTCACCATTCTCATCGTTAACTTCCACCTTTCTATCACCTTCCACCCTTTACCTTACGCCTCTCTTCTCACGATCTCATTTTCATCTCGCCTCACCTTCACACTCATCTCTTAACTTTCACTCCTTCCATCATCCTTCCATTCCATCTTCGAGCTTCATCCCCTTCCCTCCTCACGATCTCATTTTCATCTCGCCTCTCACCTTCCCGCCATCCCCTCGTCGTAATAGGTCGGGCGCAGCTAATCTACAATCCTAACTTCACGCCCCGATGGCAGCTCCGGTGGAAACCGATAGTAACTTAATTGAAACTTTGCTCGCCAAGAAGCCAGGCGAACCGTGTAGATTCCCCCCCGATGTGAAAGAATGCCAAGGAAACACGTGTCGGGAGCTGCGAATTAAAGAAACTAATGGGTGACGGGTGGAAGACAGGCAGGGGTGCATTAACACGCTGGATGGTGAAGCGGTAAGTTACGGATTGCCCTGACGCGGATACATGTACGCACTAATATTGGTACAGACTACTTAAAGCAATATAGGTACTTCGCAAATTCTTTAATGACTCAATATTCATTTTTTATTCTGCATTAACACCCTCTACATTAACATTTTCTTTACATATTAAGCATTAAACGTCCTACTAGCTATTTACTCATGTCTAACAGGAAGATGTAATATCCATTTTTCCTTTACCGATCTTCACGGGATTTTTGCAAACGTCCAACACAATCATAGAAAAGATTAACGCGACAGATTCTAGCCACTTTGTTCCCACTCAGTAGGAATATCCAGACACTTTCATAAACATTGAAAGCTTTATTAAAATACAACAAAGATCCACGCAGGTAACAAAAGGTAACCATTATGTACAAGTCTATACAACAATGCAGTGCACGGTGCGGCCTGCTAGCTCCTCACTGAGGCGGGGGAGTGGGGTGGTCCTCTGCCTCACTGTTGAGGGCATCAGCGAGTCCTGCCGGTTGTTAAGTAGGAAATTTGTAGCCACCGAATTTTAAAACCTTGAGAAATATTGAAAAGACGCATAGGTTAGGAATACTTTAGATTAGGTTTTTTTTTTACCTCAAACTCGATCACTAGAAGGTTTTTGCTAACTACCATTTGAAAGAATAAATTAAAGAAATACAAATTAGAACACTAAGTTACATTACGTCATTTCAGTGTCTACCCACTGAAGGATATTTTGAAGCAGCATAAACAGGAACACTATACATGCCTCCCTCGCCTCCACCACATCGCCTCACCCAACCAACGTACCTGTCATTACCTTCAGTGTCCTCATACAAACGCACGGACATCTTGGCGATCTCCACCACCACTGAGAGCCAGTATTTGAAGTCCTCAGAGTTCCTGTAGCTGTTGAACACACACAAGTCGAAGGCGCAGTTCTCTGTGATGGGAGAATTACAGGAAGGTTTGTAACTCGGTAAGAAGCAGTGCCGAGGTGCCCTAAGAAGACTTCAGGCTATTCATAGGGTAGAAAATTTGAACTCCATTTACTACCCTACGCTGGTTTGGTACTTTATGTAGTGTCTGAAAGTGAATCAAACTTTCAATACGGGACAGAATAGAACTCCTTTAACACTATACTAACGCTTTACAACCAAGCTAATTAATTGAACCTTACTGTTGGTCACCCTACTTTAGAAAAGCAACAGAGCGTTTGATCAAGTACAGGTCGAGGTGAAAATGGACAGGTTCACGTAAATCCTATAAATTATTCTTAATGGAAGGCGATGTTCTCTTCTGTAAATTTTTTTTTTTAATGGCAGGCGATGTTCTCTTACAACGGAACAATTAATTTTGCTGAGGAAAAACTTTATATTCCATCACAAGCCAGAAATCAAATAATTCCATGCCATTATAAGACCGAAAACGAATAATTCCATTAACAGTAAACTTATTCCTGTGTTAATGTTCCTCACAGGCCAGCCTCCATGTGTACACCTGGGGTAGACTCACCGATGTGGTGGCGCAGGTGTGGCAGGCGGCCGATCTGGGGTTGAAGCGCGTTGTCGCAAACCTCGAAGAAACGCCTCCTCAAAGTCTCGTTAGCGGTGCAGGGACTCTTCTGTGGAAAGACCGAATCTCAGAAGACTTATTAGAGTGGCGAGGATTGTCAATTGTCTAGTGTACAAAATTCTACATTCCATCGAGAAAAATCAATGAGCAATAAATACACCACGCCAATAAGAGTTTTAACCACGGGAAAGCAGGACAACGAGTTTATGAACTGCCTTAATGACAATATACATTTCGAAACATAAGCGAGACCATCGAAGCATCAGATTTAGAAACTAATGAATACACTTAGACTTCATAATATATATTCACGTATTGAGTTTAGGATACAGAGGAAATGTGAACATGTACGCAGTAACTACAAGGAAATAAGAGAAAGGATACAGCCGTGGGATATTGTTAAAAGATCACTAATGAATTAGTCATCGGAGAGCGACGTGGATCAAGAGGAACTCACGTGAGCGGCTTAAGATTCACGGAAGGAGAGAAATCCGATTAGGAATTCCGTAATAGAAGATTAATGACTAATGGAGACAGATTCGAACTGGGAATTAAGGGAATGGAATTGAACATTGTCCCAGCAAAACTAGGGATGTTAACAGACAGAACAAATCCGTTCTAGTTTCACGTGTATTCCTTTAACTATAAACCGTTTACCTTTAAAGATGTATGTATGTGGAACACTATGTATTTGGAACACCGTAATTAAGACTTGTGCACACATACAGCTAACATACCCGACATTAGACAGAGCGACTTTTGTATCGTTACTTTCGTTGAAGTACCATTAACAACTGTTACCAAGTCAAATAATTCTAGTTGGTTACAATGGACTACTGTGCACATTTACAAGGTGCAACGCTGCTTCAAGACTCAGGTCACCCAGCAAACATACCAGCGTGAATCGGCGCGGCGCATGACAAGTAACATGACCTTGAAACTAGCGACCTTTAACATACCAGTGATCCCTGACCACTTAGACCCCGGCTGGCGGCCCGTAGTGTGGAGAGAATACTGAGTGGTCAAGCGTCATGCACAACACGTACTGAACAAGTTGTGCTGGTGCTGCAGTGGCGGGGGGTGAGGGGAGGGAAGAGGGGGAGGATGGAGGGGAGGTGAGCGTGTCGAGAGTTGAAGTATAGGATTTTTGTGGGCCGAGGTGGTGAAGGCAGAGATGCGTGGCTGGAGAGGTTGGGTTGGGATGAGGCGGAGTGAAGGTGTGGGATGATGTGAGCTTTAGGAGTGGGAGAGCTCTGGAGCTTATAGAATTGTCAGTGGCGTGGTTGTGAACATAAACCAAAACCTAATAAATTTAGTGAAAATTGAAACTAAACGAACCAATAAACGAGGCATTGAAAACTAACCGGTTAACCTTACCGTCGCATCAAAAGACAAGAATCGTGCAAATAACAGAAGAAACATCGTGACGTGCTGGTGTACATCGACAAGTATACGTGCAAGTCTTACAACTACATACCAATATTAGCTGCAACAGAATTTCCCAAGCTCTCCTTCCTTAAGTTCACTTGAAAGCACAGCGAATGAATAGCATGTCATATCAAACTACAATATAATTTCCTAGATGGCTTTCTATCTTGCGTTCAATCGAAAATAAAATTAATAAAGGTACAAGTAAAGGTGTATACAAATGAACCGTAACAATGTGTCAAACTGTAGCAAAAGCATTGATGTAAAGATGCAAACCCCACCCTCATCTTCCCTTCCCTTCCCCAATCCACTCACCGTCTCCTCATCGTGGCATCCCCTGCACGGCGCCTTGCATTGGGAGTTGCTCTGCATTTGGGTCTGCAAGGAGGGGGAGGTTAGGAGGAAGCAAGCGGCGACGTGGGCAATGATTCACACAAACTTGTTCACACCCGCCATTATGCGCCAACACCACTTTTTGTTGCGGCGTCCCGAGGCAGAAGCGATGCTGGGATGTTGAAACTCCGCCACTCCCCCATTTTCCCACTGCTCCACTGCCACCCCACCCTCTTCGCTTCTTCCCCCACTCAACTCACTCACTCGTCTTCCCTCCCTCTCCCCTTGCATCTCCTCCAGCGCTCTCCACTCTTGTGCCTCGCTGTTGGAATTTCAGCGTCTCACCTCTCCCTGTCCCCCTCTCCACTTCTCTGCAGTATCACCTCCCTCCATTCCTCGCGTGTTGAAATAGCTCACTCTGCCTCCTGCTGTTCTGCCGCTCCCTCTCTCCCACCCTTCCTCACTCCCTCTCTGGCGTGCTGCTTCCTTGCTTATACTAGTCGTGTTTGAAGCGCAATTTTTATACCGGTTTCGTTTCGCTTAGTTTTTTTTTTTTCCCTTTAAGACCATCCCTAAACTCCTACTGACTTCGTTCACTACAAGACCATAAAATACCCTTCATTCCACCCTTTCACAATGGAGTCCGTTTTGCTAACTTTTTTTTTTCTCTCCCTCAAGAGACTTAAGTGATTCCTTACTATACTTTGCTATAAAATAACCATAAATAACCATTAAACACGCTAAATTGTACTCCTATTCACTATGGAATGTGAAGAAATATTGCTTCACCAAGGCATTAAAATGAAAACTTGTAGTTTAAGAAAAAGGCTCAATACAAACTTTCTACCTCACAGGCTGGGAGTTTAGATATTAGGTTTTTCCAGCCCAGTCCGGGAAATTCAAAGTAGCAGAGAAATCAGTCCCCGCCGCGTGCTGCCGGGAACCCGACCCACGTAACAGGACCTGACGCTACCGGGAACTCGACTGCGCGGGATAATTAACAGTCCCACATTGCAAGAGTCTCACGTGTTCCCCTGACCTTGACGTGAAGTATGGAAGAAAAACAGAGCTACCGAGAACACCAAGTCGTATTTTCCAGCGAATAAAACGGACCCTGAAGCAATGTAAAGAAAACCTGATCAGTATACGTCAAATTAAAAGAAATAGTTTGGAATAATATGAAGTTAAGGATACCCACTTAATGCTTACAAGTGGAAGAAAGTACGAATAGTGAAGAATTTTCAAAGACGTGGGTCAAAGGTATTGTAACCTAGCACCGATAGCTGTTAATACTACCTAAATACACCATGGGCAAACCGACACCAGCTAAATGAACGCGCTTGACAACCTAGCTAAATTAATGTAACCGATTAGAAAAGAAAATTGTAACCATGAATAACAATTTAAAGGGAAAATTCTAATTAGAGAAACATCAGGAAAAAAAAAGGAATAGCGATAATATTTACACATCCGAAGATTAAGAAAATTAAATGAACAAAAAAGCATTCTTGAAATAAATAAATGAAGAAAAAAAAGAAACCCCACACTAGAGCGTAAAACAATCTAAAACCTCAAACAAAACCCACCCTCAAACTAATGCAGGGATGGAAACAAACCAAAACCCACGAGACACTCCTACAAAACCCATCATACCTTCCAGGAGTTAGGGAAGGCGAGGGGGAAGAAGGAGAGCGGGTGCACGATTCCCCCTCTGCTGGTGAAGTCATCGTCCACGTGGTAGTTGAAGTGTCCACAGAGGCCGTCCAGCTCGTCAGTGTGGGTGGCGTGGGCGATGACGTCAAGGCGGTGAGGGCAGTGGATCAGCTGACGGAGGTTAGGGACGTTACTTACTGGGCTTAAGAAATACAGGCCGGGTATTGTTCAGAAAAAGAAACACGGCAGGTTTTCAGTGTCCTGTCGTGGGATTACAAGACATGGAGGGTTTCAATGTCCTGTCATGGGATTGCCAGAAAATTAAGGGTGAGGTTCCTTGTCCTTTCGTGGGATTAGGAATAAATACAGTTGGTTGTCATTGTTCTGTCGTGGGATTAGAAATATAAGGAAATAAAGAAAACGGAACACCAAGGCCAAAAGCAGCAAGAGCGTTTTAAGAGCGTTATGGACAAGTCAAGGTTAAAAATTGCTCATTTCCACGGACGCCAGTGACACCTACCCAGCTATATAAAGGACACCCATCGAATGAAATGTATCTGGCTATATAAAGCGAAAAGACCAGACAGTACCCCTCCCTGTACTAAACCCATGAATTTCTGTCCACGATCAACACTGACAGATGTCGGACAAATGCAGGACGTAAGGCTCTATGCAACACTTTTCCTAGAGTTGTCCGACAAATGCAGGACGTAAGCTACATGCAACACACTGAAGGCTCTATTCAACACGGTATTCCTAGGAGTTGCGCCGAGAAATACAAGACAAGACCATACATGTACTTTGTCCAGGATTAACACTTCAGTAGCAACTCAAATGAAATTCCACCCTTTTCCTAGTAGTTGCGTGACAGGAATGAGGACATGAAGAGTAGCGGCCCTGTTCATCATACCATTCATCATTTCACAGGCTCATTTCACCCTCCTAACACACGCCTCACCACGCGCCACCACCACTATCACACCATTTCACACTTCGCAGCTGTTGTCACCACCACAATACTACACCACGCACTGCAATTCCCTGCACCAATTAACTACAGCTTCACAACGCACCTCACCAATAAATACCCTAGTTTCTGATTTCCTTCCACAATGCACCACAAATTAATCCTTAGTTTCTAATATAATTTTCCTTCAGGCTCCCTTCACTATCGTTTCTTACCTTTTAACCTTCAGTATCATGACACGTTTTGATGATTATTCTGCTTACCGTTTCGTGACTTTATATAGCTTCAGAAACTTATGTGGGGATTAAATTAGTGAAGACTGGCCATTCCTAATATCAATAAAATTATCTTGTAACCAAAAGGTGGTAAAAAATGCATCCCACTACTGAAGGGGGTTACATACGCCACCCCCACACACTAAAACTTCTCTCGTCACCGTTAATGGTCTCACCACGTAATCACCGCCTTACCAATATCAGGCGCTGTATACCCTGCCGTCACCTTCACTCTATACCTAATTCATCTTATGGTATTCTTTCTTAATCCGCCTCTAAATTACACGTTTAAATCACCACTAACATCCCACACTCCAATACCTACCAACTGTCACCAGTCATCACGCTCGCCAGTCACCATTTACCCTTAGCCACAGGAATACCACCTAATCAACTATTCTATTCCACTTTTGTAATCCACATAAATCCACAACCTCTAACACTCCCTCTCATAACATCTTCCCGCAGTCACTCTTCCTATCACCAACACCCTAAACTGTCAGTCACCTAACACTTGACAAATCTAGCTCACTAACCGTAACCCACCCACTGAAACCCACACCCTAATATTCAAACCACGTCACTATCACCCTTAATCTCGTTCCTAACCCAAAGTAACCCACCCCACTTGAAACCCACACCCTAATACTCAAACCCCGCACACCTAGTACTCAAACTCAAGTCACTATCACCTTAACTCTTTAATTCACCCGCTTACCATTCTTACATCCGTCACCCTATCACCTCCACACACTAATAACACCGTCACCCTCCCATTTTTTTTCACCTTATTACCGTCACCCTATCACTATCTTCACACCCACACCCTAACAATGTCATCGTCACTATTATCACCCCAAGTAAGACAGACGCACCATAATCCTGCTGGAGCCGAAGAGGGTGAGGCAGTGAGGAGACTGGTTGCCCCAGGGTGAGCGCCAGGCCAGCACAGGGTGACAGCCATCAGGGGACTTGAGGTGGTAGACTTTGTTGGCTTCCGAGATGGAGAAGGGGTGGCCATTAACTTGCACCTGTAGAGGATATTTTAAGTTTTTCTCCGAGATTCTACGTTTCAGTCCTGCAAGTTCTTATTCACGTTTAAATCATAATATTGAGAGTCTCATGCGTTTTGGTCCAATACAGTTTTATTCTCACCAATTGATAGTTTAAGTTTTACTCCCAGATTCTACGTTTCAGTCCTGTAAGTTCTTATTCACGTTTAAATCATAATATTGATAGTCTTATAGGTTTTAGTCCTATAAATTGCCCCCTAGTTCATTTTGTTCATTCTCTTCATTCATTTTTTCCTCAAGTATACAAGTTTCACTACATTTTATCTTCGCTGCTCATTCATTCACATCACACGGCCATCACCATCTGTCATACATGTTCCTCGGTTCAACTCGCATCAGCACTTCCAGCATTCCTACTCCGGCCCGCCATCACCTCTTTCCCTGACCATCACTAAAACTTTTCACCCTGTACCACACCACAACCACCTCACCATCACCAAATTTCTCCTTTCACCACCAACTGCCCTCACAATCACACCACTTCAGCTCTTATCCTCCCCCCATTACCACACATCACCTTGCCCTTCCAGCGTCTCTACTTACCTCCTCTGTCACTCACCATCACTACCCTCGCATCCTTCCATCATTAACACCTGTCCTCACAAACTCACTACAACAACTACTACTATTACCTCGACCCCGTGACCTTCTCCCTCATGTCTCAACCTTCACCACCTCATCCCCTCCGCGCCACTCACATCAAACACGGCGCCGTTAGACATTGTGATAACGGTGTGGCGGTCGTTCTTGAAGGTAGTGTGGGCGAGGCAGGAGGCGCGGCCGAAACACTCCTCGAACTCACTGAACACGCCCATGTCGGGGTAGAAGGCGTAACCGCGCTGGGCCAGAGTGTAGTTACAGACGCCGTGGAAGTCATAGCGGTGGCCGTCGAAGGTGATGTGGTGGGGATCGTCATACACTGTACATCTGCTGCCTGTGGGGAAGAAAAGGTGTAGCGAGAAGGGAATCTTGGAGAGGGAAAAGCGACGACTACAAATTTCATGGACCAGAAGACGAGGGTTTTTTCCATCAAGCAAAATAGAACGTTAAAATGCAAGAATAGGACCAAATGTTAATCAACAGAAAATTTTTAGAACAGATCGGAAAGGAAGAAAGTTAAACCCAAAAGATTCCTTATGATACAACTTAAATCATTGTAATACACGAAGTACAAAATAACCAAGATATATCACTAATCACTTTTAAAAGACCAAATTGAAAAGCAAAAGAAAAAGAAAGTTAAACCCGAGAGATACCTTATGATACAACTTGTCAATCCTATCACTAATAGAACTGATAAGCATCATTAAACACTTTCCACGTGATCAAACACCCATACGAGTCACTCACAGCATTCAGCAATCTTGGGGCTCGGGTGCCAGCAGGAGTCACGGCACTGGAGTGTCACGCAGTGGGAGGTGATCTCGGCACCCTCGAAGTACAGCTGCCCATCAAACTCGCAACCTGGAGTGACAGAGGGGCGGCGACATGTTCAGAGGGAGAGGGGGATGCGTCACAAGGAGAAAGGAAGGGAAATGTTGGATAGGTGTATAGGAAGAGTGTGAAGCGTTATAGCGAAGGGGACGGATAGGGAAGAAGTAAAAGGATGGAATAGCGTAAGAGGAGAGCTTTCAGGGAAAAGGGAAAAGCTGGAACAGTAGGGGAGACCGATGCGTTGCAGTGAGGAAGGGAAAGACTGGAGAAGTGTACAGGGAGAGGGTGATGTGTTACGGCGAAGGGTAAGGATTGGGAAAAGGAAAAGGCTCTAATAGCGTAATGGGAAAGGATGGGGGGAAAGGAAAAGGTTCGAATAGTGTAATGGGAGAGTTGAATGGCAGAGTTTTCAGGGGGGAAGGAAAAGTTGGATGGAATAATGTAGGAGATGAGTTACAGACGATACTTTCAGTGAGGAAGCGAAAAAGCTGGATTTAAATGTTCTAGGTAAGAAAGGCGTATTAAGTAATATTTAATGGAGTTTTTGAGCTTAAGGAAAAGTGATAGTCGGAGTAGAATTGTTTGAAAAGTGACTATGGGTGAGAAAGGAAGTGTTAATAGAGGAGCTAGGAATGAACAATGACAGACAACGATGATAGAAAGTAAAGGGCAAAGGTGAAAAGAATCAGCGTTTGAAAATAAAAAGATCAGTGTCGATAAAAGAAAAACGAAGATGTAAACGTGTTAGAAATAAACTAGGATAGCGTTTGAAAGGAATGAAAAGGACACTTGATAAAAGATGGAAAATGAAAGAAAAGGCAAAGAAAAAGAAAAGGCAAAGAAAAGCGATGATGGAAAAAAGCGAAGGAGAAACGTGGATGGAAAGCGTTTGAAAGGAATGAAAAGGACACTTAAAAAATATGGAAAATGAAAGAAAAGGCAAAGAAAAGCGATGATGGAAAAAAAAGCGAAGGAGAAACGCGGATGGAAAGCGAGAATACAATTACTGGAGTAGAAGCGCTTACTAAATAGTACACAAGGAACAAGCAAGATAATTTAAGTAGGAAAATCAAGAAAAACTAAATCAGCCGCTTCACTATGGCACAAGTCCCTGTTTTTGTCCCACCATGACCACTTCACCATTCTTCTCACTATGACGAAGACTCCGCCGTCATCATCCTTACTAATCTAACTCCACTACCTTTTAAAATCTTCCTCTGAAAAGCGAACCCAGTAAATCACTCCTACACGACTAGCACCGCCTCTCAACACCCTGCCACTCACAATCCTTCTGTCCCGGCTTGCCCAGGTAGCGCCGCACCACCTTGCCGTCCTCGCACACCAGCTGGAGACACACCCGCGGCAGGCTCAACACCACCTCACCCTCCCCGTAGCTTTCGTCGCCAAAGCAGCACCGCTTGGGCCTCGGGAAAGGTTCGATTATTATGATGTCCTTTACCTTTTCTTCTGAGTAGAGGGAGAAAGGAAGGTAAGGGGCTGGTACCGGTATTCTTCGTGTGCTACGTTGTTTGTTTTTTCCAACAGGTTATGTAGAAAACACTGAAGGGGATGAAAAAATATTCGCAGTTCTTACCAAGATTTAAGAATGGAAGGATAAGAACCAGTAAATATGAAGTGATAGTACTGAAAGAGAAGTGCAAATTTGAAGGATCAAGGGATAGAATGTTAAACAAAACTGCAGTTAGGGTCTTAACATACATAATTGCAGTTAGATTCTAATAACATCTAGATTTAATTCAGAACAATGATACGAGCGAAATTCAATAAAAACGCCCATAGGAACCGTGTGGTGTCTGAGTGGTGTCTTTAGGGGAAACTGGGTAACTTTTTCAGTACCAAAGACGGTTTTCACTTTCCTACATTACGTAGACACCAAGGCATGAAGGACAGTAGGCAGCGAGCATCGGGGTGACGTGCGGAACATCCCGTGTTGATTACCGAGGGGTGACGCGTGCGGCCATGAGAGCCAATGGGAATTACATCAACAGGAAACTTATCGCGAGTGTTTGATTGGCGCGGTGATGGTGACGGTGGCGCAGTAGGGATGACAACGTGTGCACCTCAGGATTCTGTATTTCCTCATCCGAAGAATTTAGCGCGAAGGGCGTTTTGTTCACTTCAGGGGGAAAGTTCGACAACACAGGTCTAATATTCACAGTTCGTCCTGAACCAGGCGTGTTAGGACAAGAGACACGAGATAGTGGGGGACTGCGGGAGACATTTTAATCAAGGCATGAAAAAATTGCCACTTTAGCGTGGGTTTCATTGTCGGGAGGACGCAGGGGAAGGGCAAGGCGGAGGGGAGTAGAGGGGACGGGGCATCCTGATGACGGGTGGGGGGGGAAGCGAGAAATTTTGGACAAGGCTGCGTGGTGCGCGGCACAAAGCATGACCACTTGGACAGTAAATAAAACTTCAAAGTGAATTTCACGCTTCACTTATGAATATTGACGCTAAATTAAAACCATTGTATTACATATCCGGTGACCCGAGCAACTCTTCTGTACCACAAGCAGAACACTAGAAATAGAACACAAGATTATAAAACCTATTTAGAGTGATATAGTTGACAATACACAACCACGTGGCTTAGTTAAAAATAAACCCTTCCTGTTATGATTAAGGGGGTGGTGGTGGTGGTGGTGGTGGTGGTGGTCGCGTCTAAACAAAGGTTCATAAACAACCTGGGAAACCCACCTTCATCCTGAGCCAGAGTCACCTGGGCGAGGAGCAGCAGGAAGGGGACGAGCCACGCTACCAGGGAATACATCTCGTGCACGTGTCTGTCAACACCAGGCTGGGGAGGCAACGAGGCAAACATTGACTGCTGGAACTAAAATTGAAGTAAAATTAAAGCAGTTAAGACTTCCTCACTAGCAATTACCTACAATTTGGAGTTTCCACTAGCGAGGGAGGGACGCGGGACGCGGCCGGCAACAAAGACCGTCTTCGTTTCCCCAAGCCAAAGTCAAAGAAATCGTGACGAGGTGAGAATTAGACACCAAGGAGGATTTCCCGGAGTTTGCCTTCTAAGGATGGAGACCAAGGGAAAAGTGGAGCGGCAAGGTGATTAGTGATTCACCGTCCCACATCAGGCGCCACAGGCCTCCACTGGCTCAACAACAGACCACCGCCACACACCACGTGCATTTATAGAAAGCTGTAATATTGGCCAAGCGCCTCAGCGTTTGATTTACCTCCCTCTGAAGGCCATCATTACTCTTCCAAACCTTCAGATCAAGACACCAAACCTTCAAAATAAGATTTCCATATTTCTCCTTATTCTAAATTTATTTATTTCATCTGAAGCGAGTCGACATTATGTACACTACACATTCTATACATTCTATCTATCAGTCCAACATTTGACACGCGAACAACATACATTTTTTTTCTACTTACCGCCAACACTTATGGTCAGTCCCATCCTCACCAAACTTAACGCTAGCAGAACCACAACACAAACTACTAATTTGCTATGCCTTCTCGATGGGCTCTTCTCTATACCACTCCGCCGTCTCAAATCCTAAACTATTGTGTCCCGTCTGTCTCTGGTATCGTACGCCATCCTGCCACTGGTATTGTCTATGGTGTTCTCTGCGATACATTAGATATAAACCTTACTTCTGTTACCCTATTACTCCTATTTTCACTGGTTTTCCGTTTTTTTTACCTAACATTGGTCTTCCTCTGGAAAAGGAAAGGTGATCGTCCATCTAAGGGTCCGGAACAGATCTCACTAATCTTAATTAAGTTTTATGAACCTATCTTCTCCCTTTCTTCCCCATGTCCACTCAACCTTTTTATCCCTCGCCTCCTTAACTTGCCTTCCTACCTCCTTCCTCCTCTTTCTTCCCGCCTCCGCTCCTTCACTAATACCACCTTGCCTTATTATACGTCTATTATATCCCTGTGGTCGGAACCTTAACCACATCCGAACTTCATTCCTTCCACCACTTCCTCTCCACCTCTCCACTTCCCCCGTAAATCCTGAATCAAACTTTTTATACCTCTGTTTACACTGTACCTTTGCCGCACCGACCTGACTCTTCTCCCATTACATCACTCACCTTTTCTTCCTCATACGATCGTTCACCCGCCTGCACTCAGAAACCCCTTGCATTCACTACAATTTTTCAACTAAACCATCCATCCACCTTCCCTTCCTCACACGATCGTTCACCCGCCTGTATTCTAAAATCCCTTGCTCACTACAATATTTCAACTTCCCACAGACAACTAGCCGAGTTTAAGAGTTTCCCCTTATGATAAACTAGAAATCTTTCCAATCCATCACCAGACCCATAAAAATACCCTTAAACAAAAGTATCTTCAACTAGAGCATTTGGGGAGATTGTGAGAGCAACAGCGTTTCAGAATATGGGCCAATGTCACACCAAGCTTCCCTCTTACGTATGCTTATATTCAAGTCCCTACCACACCACACCACCACATGCCTACATTTACCACTTCCCAAACACGACACCCAACATACATCACACACAGCACCACCAGTTTCCCCTCTCTACCACAAACACCAATCCTGGCCACACCCAGCCACACCACACAACTCACTAGCCTGTCAGGTCAATGCTGCCTCTTGGAGTCGCTTAGACACGGTGCGGGACGAGTTACAAAGCTGGAGTCTGGTTGAGGAGTCACTGTTACGATAGTTTGGGTTGTTACTTGGCTTGTTATGTAAGGGTTGTTTCTCTTCCACCTTGTTACGTGACAGATGAGATGCGTTTACCTGTGGATGTCCTTAATATGGCGTAAGTTAGGGTAGTTACTTGCTGGTACACTTGCTATGTGATACGAGATGGATACAGTTTTGGATTTCCAGTGAAGATTTAATAGTATCCAGTGAAATAAATGTTAGTTAGACTATTAAACGCTTATACATATCACTTCCTACGCTAGTTAAGATATGGCATCCAGTGAAGTGTTACTAGTATCGAGTGAAAGAAAGTTACACCATCCGTAATATTAAAACGCCTATACACGTCACTTCCTACACTAGTCGAGTCACTATTGCATTTACATTTTAACCCTATTCTATACTCACCTAGCAGACACCATCCCTTTCCAGCCACACCCTGCCAGACCTACGTACCCTGCAGCAGAAAATCTAAACCTACATCCCATACTTTAAACACTCCACCATATCGCTACCTTTTCACCCAACCTGACACCTACACCCTGCCACCACCCTTTGTACCCTGCAGCCCCGAGTGTCCGCTACGTCCTTACCGCGTCAGGGCCTTCAAGGTGACAGATCCTAAAACACCCGCGAGAGTTCAACGTCCTAACGCGCGCCTGTCACCGTCGCCTTTTTATAACGACCCGCGAACAAAGACAGCAGCGCCAGGCCAGCGAGGTGTACAGGCTCGGGACGACCCTATTTACACGACGCCAGGCGGTAAAGCAAGGCGGCTCGTACACTCGCGATTCCAGGAAAGTGTGGCGCAGTTGTGTTAATATTTCTGGACTTCACGTATTTGTCAGAAGTTTCCGCGTGTCCGTGTCGGCGCGTCT
Organism: Portunus trituberculatus; assembly: GCF_017591435.1. Lineage (NCBI taxonomy): Eukaryota > Metazoa > Arthropoda > Malacostraca > Decapoda > Portunidae > Portunus > Portunus trituberculatus. The sequence goes on along the minus strand of NC_059264.1, from coordinate 6,198,855 downwards.
GGTCTGCCCCGTGTTCTGGCCGGTGTTCTTCCCGCCGTAAAGGACTGAACGGATTACCGGTGACATGCAAGACGAAAAGTATAGTAAAGATACGCGTTTTGAATATCCTGCTCCACGTGATGCAAGTCTGTTCTAAGGCTGTACATTAATACGAGACTGATTAGGCGATGCTGACAATGTGGCATTGCACTATACGTAACTAAAGTACATCTGGCTTTGCTCTACACGCCGCTGAAATACAAGACGCTCTAGAGAACGAAGGCACGCACATTTACGACTAACGGATCAAATTGCCGGTAACCGTGTAGCTTTAATACATCCAGACAAGGCTCACCTACACGAAGTAACGCACGTTCAACCTGAATACCATGACGCGTTTCCATATTCGTTCTGCTTACCATCTGATGATCTTTCACAACTTCTGATACTTGTGTTGGGGGTTAAAATAGCGTAGACTGGCCATTAATCTCTACCACTATAGATCTTAACAGCTATAAAGTGGTCTAATCTCACAAAATCACAGGTAAAAAGTTCCAATACTGAAGGGGTTAATAACTTTAATACTCAACCTTCCTACACCAGTAAGAAGAGTGAATCCCAAGAAGAGTGAATCACCAAACAGTAAGAAGACGGAATCACCAAACACTAAATAGTAAGAAGACGGAATCACCAAACAGTAAGAAGACGGAATCACCAAACACTAAATAGTAAGAAGACGGAATCACCAAACAGTAAATAGTAAGAAGACGGAATCACCAAACACTAAATAGTAAGAAGACGGAATCACCAAACACTAAATAGTAAGAAGACGGAATCACCAAACAGTAAATAGTAAGAAGACGGAATCACCAAACAGTAAATAGTAAGAAGACGGAATCACCAAACACTAAATAGTAAGAAGACGGAATCACCAAACAGTAAATAGTAAGAAGACGGAATCACCAAACAGTAAATAGTAAGAAGACGGAATCACCAAACAGTAAATAGTAAGAAGACGGAATCACCAAACAGTAAATAGTAAGAAGACGGAATCACCAAACAGTAAATAGTAAGAAGACTGAATCACCAAACACTAAATAGTAAGAAGACGGAATCACCAAACACTAAATAGTAAGAAGACGGAATCACCAAACACTAAATAGTAAGAAGACGGAATCACCAAACACTAAATAGTAAGAAGACGGAATCACCAAACACTAAATAGTAAGAAGACGGAATCACCAAACAGTAAATAGTAAGAAGACGGAATCACCAAACACTAAATAGTAAGAAGACGGAATCACCAAACAGTAAATAGTAAGAAGACGGAATCACCAAACACTAAATAGTAAGAAGAGTGAATCACCAAACACTAAATAGTAAGAAGAGGGAATCACCAAACACTAAATAGTAAGAAGAGGGAATCACCAAACACTAAATAGTAAGAAGAGGGAATCACCAAACACTAAATAGTAAGAAGAGGGAATCAAACACTAAATAGTAAGAAGACGGAATCACCAAACAGTAAATAGTAAGAAGACGGAATCACCAAACAGTAAATAGTAAGAAGACGGAATCACCAAACAGTAAATAGTAAGAAGAGGAATCACCAAACAGTAAGAATGAAGGAATCACCAAACACTAAGAATGAAGGAAAACGCTAACAGGCATCCCATTTTCCTTCGACCAATTCCTCGACACTACTGTACCATATCCTTGCTGCTCCTACAAACGGCACTAACTAGTATTCGTATCAAACGCCAAATAAACCTAAGGTCGCAAACGGAACATTAATACCCTACACAAATAAAACGAGTAACAAACGATTCACCCGTGAGAAGTTTCTAGGTCAAACACCATTAGTAAACACGGATTTTATAACCTAGAAACACATAAGAGCCTTGAAGAACACCCAAAAGAACCGTATAAACCCAATTTTGTAACCTAAAACCACTTGTAGGTTAATCCTCGAAAAGCTGGAGAAATTTTACTAACTGGTTTGGTAATCTAGAACTACACCAGGTAGAAAACTTGGCGATCGTAAAGACATCGAAAACAAAACAGAGACAAACCTATTCTTAACCCTCGAAATAAGTAGGTAAAGAATCATTAGTACTTCCTATATATTCTATCACTGGACGCACACACAACCATTAAAGAAGACATCGATTAACTTTACCACACTATTATCAAGACTTATACACCTTTGACAAACAACCGATATTAAATCAAGCTCTGTTAAATATACATCCCGTCCCCACCAAAAAAAAAAAAAAAAAAGCACGAACAAGCTT
>NC_059264.1:6171582-6184082 GCF_017591435.1 Portunus trituberculatus | reverse complement strand
GACAGACACACGAGAGAATATTTCAAACCTAACCTTAAAAATAATTCAGGCAGAAAAAAAATAAATAATTGAGAAAGTAAGCAGAAAATAACAAAAAGAGAGAGAGAGAGAGAGAGAGAGAGAGAGAGAGAGAGAGAGAGAGAGAGAGAGATAATAAAAAAAAAATAAATATGAGATATATTGAAGAACGCTCAATTTTTTTACTTTTTTTTATGTATCAGTATGTTTTCTAAAATGCACCGAAGAAAAGAAGAAAATTAAAGAAAATAAAAAATGCAAATTTCTTTCTTCACAATTTTAAAGTATGTCTGTCTGTCTGTTTGTATGTCTGTTTATTCTGTGTGTGTGTGTGTGTGTGTGTGTGTGTGTGTGTGTGTGTGTGTGTGTGTGTGTGTGTGTGTGTGTGTGTGTGTGTGTGTGTCTGAGCGCATCTCTTGGGAGGTGGAGAAAGAAACAAATTGAATATTGATGTCCAATAGAGAGAGAGAGAGAGAGAGAGAGAGAGAGAGAGAGAGAGAGAGAGAGAGAGTGGGGAGGCTTGATTACTAAGGAGATGAAAAAAATACAAAGAATAAGAAAAAAAGCATAAGAAAAGTGTGTGTGTGTGTGTGTGTGTGTGTGTGTGTGTGTGTGTGTGTGTGTGTGTGTGTGTGTGTGTGTGTGTGTGTGTGTGTGTGTGTGTGTGTGTGTGTGTGTGTGTGTGTGTGTGTGTGTGTGTGTGTGTGTGTGTGTGTGTGTGTGTGTGTGTGTGTGTGTGTGTGTGTGTGTGTGTGTGTGTGTGTGTGTGTGTGTGTGTGTGTGTGTGTGTGTGTGTGTGTGATAGGTAGGATGGAAAAGGCTTAGTGAGGATATAGAAGGGTTTATATCAAGAAAAGTGTAGATAGACAAGAAAATGGAGAAAGATTAAGCAACAAGTGGTAAAGAGAGAGAGAGAGAGAGAGAGAGAGAGAGAGAGAGAGAGAGAGAGACTTACTACATATTACAACACAATTTCTTTCTCTCTCTCTCTCTCTCTCTCTCTCTCTCTCTCTCTCTCTCTCTCTCTCTCTCTATGGTTGATGAGCCCCAGAAACATAGGATAAGAACCTATTGTGATCTGGATTCAAATCACGATCTTTTTAAGCTCCGTATTGACTCGGTGTGTGTATGTGTGTGTGTGTGTGTGTGTGTGTGTGTGTGTGTGTGTGTGTGTGTGTGTGTGTGTGTGTGTGTGTGTGTGTGTGTGTGTTTGTTCTTTTGTATATTAAGCACACACACACCCACACACACATGGAAGCAAACAGGTTGAAAAATCATACCTTTTCATTGTTTGAACCAATTAGTGTGTGTGTGTGTGTGTGTGTGTGTGAATTATGGATCACAGGTTAGAGAAGAGAATGAGAGGCTGAGTTTGATACAAGAGAGAGAGAGAGAGAGAGAGAGAGAGAGAGATCGGTTCCACGTTACTCGTAAACATCCATTACATAACCCTGATTTAAGTTATCGCGAAAAATCTTGCTCTCTCTCTCTCTCTCTCTCTCTCTCTCTCTCTCTCTCTCTCTCTCTCTCTCTCTCAATTCCCCTCACTCTTTTCCTCCAATAAATTATCCCTCCTCCTCCTCCTCCTCCTCCTCCTCCTCCTCCTCACTTCCTCCTCCTCCTCCTCCTCCTCCTCCTCCTCCTCCTCCTCCTCCTCCTCCTCCTCCTCCTCCTCTCAATTTCCTCCTCCTCCATTTCCTCTCGCCTACAGCACTTTTCTTCTTCATCATCATCTCCTCCTCCTCTTCCTCCTCCTCCTCCTCCTCCTCCTCCTCCTCCTCCTCCTCCTCCTTCTCCTCCTCCTCCTCTTCCTCTTCAAACATTTCCCCTCTTCAGTCGCCTTTCCCTTCGTTCTCTTTTATCCTCAAAATGCGCAGCGCCTTCCCGTTATTGGACACTTGCGCATTCTACTGATCATGGGTTCAGACACATCGCCCGATTTTCATGGAACCGATACAAATACAAAGCGCAAATTGAGGTATTGGAGTTCTCTTTCATTCTCTCTCTTTCTTTCTTTCTTTTTTTCTCTCTCTCTCTCTTTCTTTCTTTACTTATTTTGTCCGTTTCTGTGGTTTGGTTTGTGTGTTTTATTTCTCTGTGTATTTCTTTGTTCTGTCTCTCTCTCTCTCTCTCTCTCTCTCTCTCTCTCTCTCTCTCTCTCTCTCTCTCTCTCTCTCTCTCTCTCTCTCTCTCGTCAAGAAAAGGATTGAAGAAAAAGGGAAAATAAAGTAACCTTATTTCTTTTTCTTTTCTTTTTTTATTGTTTTCAAATTGCTGGTTTTGGATTTAGTGGAGATGAAAGAGGAAGAGGACGAGGAGGTGAAGGAGGAGGAGGAGGAGGAGGAGGAGGAGGAGGAGGAGGAGGAGGAGGAGGAGGAAAAGAAGGGAAAGAAGATCAAAGGGAAGAAGTGTAAAACATTGTATCGAGAAAGATTATTGTTCTTTTGCTCATAATAGTATTACTAGTAGTAGTAATAGTAGTAGTAGCAGTAGTAACAGTAGTAGTGGTAGGAATAGTAGTTGTAGTAGTAGTGGTAATAGTAGTAGTAGTAGTAGTAGTAGTAGTAGTAGTAGTAGTAGTAGTGGTAATAGTAGTAGTAGTAGTAGTAGTAGTAGTAGTAGTAGTAGATGTAGTAGTAGCAGTAGCAGAACCCAGGGTGGAAGATGAACAGCTCCCACACATGCTCTTCAGCAGCAGTGGTAGTGGTGGTGGTACCACCACCACCAGCAGCAGCAGCAGTGGTGCAGCAGCAGCAGCAGTGGTGGTGGTGGCAGTGGCAGCAGCAGGTGCAGCAGCAGCAGGTGGCAGTGGTGGTGGTGCAGCAGGTGGTGGTGGTGCAGGTGAAAGTGGCAATAGAGTGGTGGTGGTGGTGGTGGTGGTAATAATGGTAGTGGTAGCAGTGATTGGTGCAACACCAGGTGGTGGTACCAGTGGCAGCAATAGTGCAGTGGTGGTGGTGGTAGTAAAAAGAAGCATTAATAATGTTGTAGCAGTGGTGGTGCAGCTAATAATAGTAGTAGTAGTAGTAGTAGTAGCATTAGTAGTAGTAGTAGTAGTAGTAGTAGTAGTAGTAGTAGTAGTAGTTATAAAAAAACTGCAGCTTTTGTCGAAATGATAAAAATCAATAACAGTAGCGGTGATAATAGGTAGTAGTAGTAGTAGTAGTAGTAATTGTAGTAGTAGTAGTAGTAGTAGTAGTAGTAGTAGTAGTAGTAGAAGAAGTATTAACTGTATGAAACCAGCGCTTGTTGTCGTAATGGTAACATGAATAACAGTAGCGGTGATAATTGGTAGAAGTAGTTGTAGTAGTAGTAGTAATAGTAATAGTAGTAGCATTAGCAATAGTAGTAATAGTAGTAGTAGTAGAAGTAGTAGTAGTAGTAGCAGTATCAATATTAGCATAAGTAGTAGTACTAGTAGTAACAGTAGTAGCAGCAGTAGTAGTAGTAATAAAATAGCAAGATTAGAAACGGAAAAGCTTAGCAACATTTTAACATGAAGTAGTGTTTACGTATCGTGTGTGTGTGTGTGCGTGTGCGCGTGTGTACGTGTGTGCGGCTTCTCTAGGTAAGAAGAAAATTAGCAATGTTTATTCTGAACACTCATGCAAGTTTTAGACAGTAACATTGCATCGGGAATGTGTGTGTGTGTGTGTGTGTGTGTGTGTGTGTGTGTGTGTGTGTGAGCTTGCATGCGCGTGCTGGTGTTTATTTGTTTTAAACTGATGTATACTATCTCGCACACACACACACACACACACACACACACACACACACACACACACACACACATGCTTTCAGGCTGTTGCCCTATCAAAGATGCATGTGTGGTGGAGGAGCAGTAATGAACGTACTCTCTCTCTCTCTCTCTCTCTCTCTCTCTCTCTCTCTCTCTCTCTCTCTCTTTCTTCCTGTATTTTTCTGTTTTTCTTGTTGAGTTTGCATTTAAATTTAACTGTGTGTATGTGTGTGTGTGTGTGTGTGTGTGTGTGTGTGTGTGTGTGTGTGTGTGTGTGTGTGTGTGTGTGTGTGTGTGTGTGTGTGTGTGTGTGTGTGTGTGTGTGTATGTGTGTGTGTGTGTCTGTGACGTTAACCGTGTATGCGTGCATTTATGTTCTTTTTTGCATATATCCTTGATTAGAGAGAGAGAGAGAGAGAGAGAGAGAGAGAGAGAGAGAGAGAGAGAGAGAAACGATAAACTTGATGCCGTTCATGTATACTAACTTTTGTGAAACCCAGGAATCTCTCTCTCTCTCTCTCTCTCTCTCTCTCTCTCTCTCTCTCTCTCTCTCTCTCTCTCTGTCTTTGCTCTCAGATTTCCTTTTTTTTCTTTTCTCATTCATGTTCCAGTTTTCTTTTTACCTTTATACCCATCCTCCTCTTCCCATTCCCCTCTATTCCTCCTCCTCCTCCTCCTCTTCCTCCTCCTCATCCTCTTCCTCCTCCTCCTCCTCCTCCACTTCGTCTTCCTGGACAACAAAAAGATAAAGTCCATATCTTACACGTAAAGTTTGATTCTTAAGATCCTTTACATCAGTCGTGAGAGAGAGAGAGAGAGAGAGAGAGAGAGAGAGAGAGAGAGAGAGAGAGAGAGAGAGGGAGGCAAGGGAATTTTTGGTGTATGAGAGAAAAAGAGAACAGACAGATGGACAGACACAGGCAGGCAGACAGGCAGACACGGCTATTGAAGTGTGGAAGGCAAGGCTGGGATGATCTGGTAGCTTTTGAAGAAGAGAGAGAGAGAGAGAGAGAGAGAGAGAGAGAGAGAGAGAGAGAATGCAGGAGGAAGAAAAGAAATAGTGAAAGAAGAGAAAGGAGGGATTTCATTTTGGTCTCTAATGCCTATTGTTGATTGTGTTGCGAGAGAGAGAGAGAGAGAGAGAGAGAGAGAGAGAGATTTTGCCCCTCTCCCACCATTACCGCTCCACAGGTGATCATAGTGTTAATTACAGGTGCGCACACAATACAGCCTCACCTTCACTCCCTGTAATAAACAATAAAAGTGTAATAAAAACTTGTAATATTTCTGTCTTTATTTTAAAACGTTCATTCCTCATCTATTTTTTCTTAATTCTTTTAATTTTTTTGTCATTGTTTTGAGTAATGATAGAATAGATAATGTCCTCTCTCTCTCTCTCTCTCTCTCTCTCTCTCTCTCTCTCTCTCTCTCTCTCTCTCTCTCTCTCTCTCTCTCTCTCTCTCTCATTTGCTCCATTTTTGTTTCACTTTTTCCATTTTTCCTTTCTTTATCTCATTTTTTTCACGTTCCTCCTTCGTTATCATTATCTCTTTGTCTCACCTGTGTTTTGTCATCAGTTGCAGGTAAGGTGATACAGAAACATCACCTTTTTCACCTGCAGAATACTAATTAATTACCTGTTCCTCTATTCATATTACACTTTTTTACATAATGTTTTGTGTGTTTGGATCGTGTGTTGTTAATTTGTTGCATTCAAACGTTTTTTTCTTTGTTTTCTTTATTTTTTTTTTTATTTTCTCTTTTTTCTTTATTTTATCTTCCTTCCGGTTTTAACATGTTCTTGCTTTTTTTCCTTTTCTTTTTCTCGTATTTCGTGTTTGTTTGTTGATAAATTCGATTCAAGTATTTTTTTTTTTTTCGTTTTTGTTTGTCTCAGTTTAATTTCATTTTTCATTTTTCTTTTTTTTATTTGTCAGGATATTTGTCTATTGTTTTTAATGCAAGAATATGTTTGGGCTGTTTTTTCTTTCCGTACCTGAGTGTTACCTCTCTCCACTTTTACCTTACGTATTGGTGATCTGGTTTATAAAGGTATTCTCATTTTTTTTTTTTTTTTATTTCCTAACATGTAACTTAAGTAGTTGAACCGAACCCAATGTAACCTAAGAGCGAGAGAGAGAGAGAGAGAGAGAGAGAGAGAGAGAGAGAGAGAGAGAGAGAGAGATTTGCAGTTCTTTGTACTGTTCAAGGCATTCTTTATTGACGCTATCTTCGTGATTTTGTTTAGATTATTTTTGTGTTTAGTTTAAATTATGATTCCTTTTTTTCATTTATTTATTTATTTGTTTTTAATTCTACTGATTTTATATTTAGCTAGTTGACTATTCTTTTCATTTATTGTTAGTGTTTTATTCATTGGTTTATTTGTTTCGTTTTCAAAAACACTTGAGCCGTTTGTACTGTATTGTTTTTTTTCTTTCGCTCATTCATTACTTGAAATACTTAATCCTCTTTTGACTTTTAGTTTTCTCCGTTCATTTGCGATTCTTTCTTTTCCTTTTGCTTTTAATCTCCTCCTTTTGTATTTATTTTCCTTGCTCTTATTTTTACTCACGTAATTACTCCCATCAGTCATTATCCTCGGCCTTCCATCTTTGCATTGTAACCATTCACTCACCTTTCATGTGTACCACGCTTTCTTTTTACCTGGTCGTGTATTCCAGGTGGCCAGGTTGACATCATTATTTAGGCACACCTTTGCGTTAATTACTGGACGCACTGCTCACCTGAATCTCACTCACTCGTTAATTTTCACAGGTAGATTCACACCGCACGTGGTCGCCCGGTAAATAGTTAGGCCGCTTTGGGGCTTTCCTTTTTTTTCTGGCTTTTTGCTTTTTTAGGTATGAAAATCTTTTATTATTGAAATTGTGGTTTTGTGTGTTGTTTTGTTTGATTTGACTTGTTTTTCGAGGTTTTGTACGTTAGTGTGTGTGTGTGTGTGTGTGTGTGTGTGTGTGTGTGTGTGTGTGTGTGTGTGTGTAAACATTTTTTTTTTTATTCATCTGTATCTTGTTTATTGTAATGTGCGTAAGATTGTTTATCCATTAATTTGTCTTCAAAAAATACCCACGTCAGTCAAAGAAAAGTCTTTTCATTTCTCGAATTCTCAAAGTTTCCAGCAATGAAAGCTTCTCAGATTGGCATTATGTAGATTGTTATTATTGTTGTTGTTGTTGTTGTTGTTGTTGTTGTTGTTGTTGTTGTTGTTCTTCTTCTTCTTCTTCTTCTTCTTCTTCTTCTTCTTCTTCTTCTTATTATTATTATTATTATTATTATTATTATTATTATTATTATTATTATTATTATTATTATTATTATTATTATTATTATTATTATTATTATTATTATTATTATTATTATTATTATTATTATCATCATTCCTCTTCTTCTTCTTCTTCTTCTTCTTCTTCTTCTTCTTCTTCTTGTCATTATTATTATTATTATTATTATTATTATTATTATTATTATTATTATTATTATTATTATTATTATTATTATTATTATTGTTGTTGTTGTTATTGTTGTCATCACCATCGCCATTATTTTTATTATTATTATATCATAAATGAATGAGCATGTGCAAAACTAGAATCGTGCTATATAGCAAGAGTAATGAGTGGTACACGAGCTAATCCACACTCTGCCACCACTTATGCTTCACCCGTGTGTGTGTGTGTGTGTGTGTGTGTGTGTGTGTGTGTGTGTGTGTGTGTGTGTGTGTGTGTGTGTTTGTTGATATGCTCGTGAGTCTGAATTTGAGGTAAAAGAAAGAAAAATCAGTGCAGTAAACATGTTTTCTCGTATTTACACACGGCCGAAAAATCTCCTCGTGTTTTTTTTTTTTTTCAGTCGGAGCAAATATTTCCAGATGCGTACTTAACTTTAAAAAAAGAATTGCATAAAATAAAAAAAAAAGTAAAAACCCGCAGAGAGTACGTTCAGTTTATTATATTTGCAACTGCGATAATTCATGGAAATTTCAACTTATTTTTTATACTATATGCAAGGGAAAGTTACAAAGCAATGACAAATTTTTCGGTGAAGTTTCTGCCACTACCACCACATCCACCGTCACCACCACCATCACCACCACAAGCATAAGTCTGCGAGGTGTATTTGATTGTATTATGTGCTCTGTGGTGTTGCTGTGGTGGTGGTGGTGGTAAGTGGCCAATAACATTATTCACACCACGGCTATCATTCACGTTCATTGCCAAATTTACTTGTGATTCTTTTCTTTTTTTTTTCTTTTCAGTCATGGATTACTAGAATTTACTCTCGCTATTGCTATCATTCATGTCCATTGCAAATTGAGTGAACTTGTACGTTTGTCTTATTTAGAGTAAAGAATAACTGAAGTGCATTCAGCCCAATATTTTCCAAACGAAGAAATATTTAGGTGCATCGACCTCACTTTTTTCTTTGTTTCCTTCTATTTATTGTTATTAGCGTTAGTAGTAGTACTAGTAGTAGTAGTAGTATTGATTTTATTTCATAGTGAAGAATTATATTTATTTCCATCTCCTTATGACCTGAACTCATTTAAGAGGGAAGTTTCAAGACATTTATCCCTTTCTTTTGGCTAACTCTCTCGGACCTACACGGGGACTGCCATCTAATAGGCCCTTCTATTAACTTTTTCTTTTTTGCCCTTGGCCAGTTTTTCCCTTCTACATAAAAAAGAAAAATTTATGACCCCATCTACTCCGCTGCCACCATTTACGCTGAACACAACATTCGCGACCTTTTCCCTGCGGTGATGGATTTTTCACGTGCATGTTTTCATCAGCCCCAACATTCGGCAACCTTCCCAGACTCATGCCAGTCACAGTGGAGGCGGCGGCTCATCCCTGCATCATATTATCACAATGCATTATCAAAGCACATTTCTGCCTCGCTGCCTCTGCCTTCAATGTGTTTAGTCACACTTTCTCGTTTTCTGTGATGTGTAGATTGCTAAAAGCATCTGTCCTTACCACCTCTCATGACCTTCCATCATCTTTCATCTGCAGAGTCTGGTTTTATTAGTGTGTGCTGTACGTGTTCTCAGTATCCGTCGTAATGTATCCAAATGCTTTGTCAAATAGCACGCGTCTTAACATCTGCAGTATGCAATAGACATTAAGTTCCTGCGTATTTCAACAAATTTCCTCTTGTCTGAAACACGTCTTTGGTCGCGACACTTGCACAGGAATGTAAATTATATGCTAGGACTTCAGAACACTTACCGGATCTGAAAGTAAAGTGTTCATGTCTACCAAGGTCTTTTGAAATAGAAAAGCTCTCCCATTTTTACGAAGGCAAACATTACTCTTTTTAAAGCCTTGGTTGAAGTAATAACTTGGTGTTTGTTTATGGTTTCAGCGAGACGCAATATGATCGTGCAATAGAGAAGCATAAGCAAACTTGTCTTAACCGTGGCGGCTTTCACTCGGTGAGCTTGTAACTCGTAACTTAGAGATGGAACACAACTTGGCAACATAGTGAAAGCCGTCAGGAAACCGACAATCATAAACGTGATAGTCTCTTTACAAAACATGCATGCCTATCTATATAAACCTTGCATCCCTTTAAATGAATCTGATTATCTTTTAAAGCTTCCTATTGAAGTATTAATAGCATAAGTTTTGAGTCTGTTTCAGTCATCTACCATTCTATTTATAGGAAGAGAAGGAAAGCAGCATAGCGGATGAATGATTAACCTCTTCTGTACCATGCCGTGTTTCTCTATCAATTCTGCTTACTACTTTGGTGATTTCATACATACTCAGAAACATTTGTGGGGATAAGAATAGTAAAGAGTCTGGCCATTAATCTTCTGATCTCCATAGACCCTTCCTAATGTCAATAAAATAGTGTAATCGTACGTATACAAAAATTAAGGTAAAAATGTGTCTCAGTATTGAAAGGGTTAAATATTCTACTAGCAAAGGATGGTGCTTTGTATATACAATCACTGCGAGTCAAAGAATTACGTACAAAAAAGTTGATTGGTTGATTAACTCATTTACTGAAGACATTGAGACAAAATAACCGATCTTATAACACACTGTCTCTCGCTCCCACAAATGTGTCTACCGTGTAACAAAAATTCCCACCACAATTGAGTGAGGCACGAGTAAGAAAAAAAAAAAAAAACTAATCTTACATATTTAGTAGTTCTTTTACACAGGGCAACTTGCTTCACACATAAGGTAAAAATAATAGTATCCAACACCATTATGGACAAACAGAGAGAGAGAGTTAGACAAGAAAGCGAAGAGGAAAGTGCTAGTTTACCCATCCATTATCCATCCTGCAGTAAGAAACAAAGAAAAAAAAAATAGTAGCCGCTAAAATCTAGATACGTCACCCCAGAAATAATCCGTTTTCTACGAATCAAACACAAACAAATGAGGGGTTTGAAAAGAAAACGGTGCGCTGGTTCATGTAACACCAATGCATAAAGAGAGAGAGAGAGAGAGAGAGAGAGAGAGAGAGAGAGAGAGAGAGAGATTCATTGACCTGATCTCGATTTTTTAAGTGTTTTCCAGCAACGCCTTTTTCTTCAGACTCAGCCAATCATAGAGAGAGAGAGAGAGAGAGAGAGAGAGAGAGAGAGAGAGAGAGAGAGAGAGAATCAGATACACTTCGTTCTGGATCACAAGTATTCGCGCGCCAACTTTCCCTCGCCTGCCGGGTCGCATCGCTGACAGGAAATAGAAAATGGGAAGCAAAAACGCCAACAGAAAATGCAACCTGAGAGAGGCGGCGAGGCGAGACTGATTGGGGGGGACTGCGTTATTGGGGCTCTTAAGGGGATATTGTTGGTTGTTGTTGTTGTTGTTGTTGTTGTTGTTGTTGTTGTTGTTGTTGTTGTTGTTGTTGTTTATGTTGTTGTTGTTGTTGATGATGTTGTTGATGTGTTTGTTTATGTTGTTGTTGTTGATGATGTTGTTGTTTATGTTGTTGTTGTTGTTGTTGATGTTGTTGCTGTTCTTGTTGATTTTGTTGTTCTTGTTGTTGATGTTGTTATTATTATTATTATTATTATTATTATTATTATTATTATTATTATTATTATTATTATAACCATTATTATTATCGTTCTTATTGTTGTTATTACTATTGTTATTATTATTGTCTTCATTATCATTACTATTAATCATAATATCATTAATAATAATAATGATAACAATGATAATAATGATAGCAGACAGACAGACAGACAGACAGGCATAAGCAAACGAACAGAGAGAGGAAGGGAAACAAACAAAGACATACAAACAAAAAAACATGTAAACCAAAAGAACACCCCACACCAGTCACACGAAAGAGGGAAAATTGTTAAAAAAAAGTACAAACCAGTCTTGCAATCCTTCGACGTGTAGGACTTTGGTAGGATTGTTGGCAGGGCGCTCGTAGGACTCCACCGCTCGTGCCTGGAGTAGAACCTCGCCACTCCTTCGTTAGAGTTCCCTTTATAGGCTCAAGTTTGTGCCAAGTTCATAAATTAGTCGTGATTTCTCTCTCTCTCTCTCTCTCTCTCTCTCTCTCTCTCTCTCTCTCTCTCTCTCTCTCTCTCTCTCTCTCTCTCTCTCTCTCTGCGTGTGTGTTCAAAGTTGGTTATATTTATTTATTTATAATTGACTTTTTTTTTATTCGTTTTGTGTGTGTGTGTGTGTGTGTGTGTGTGTGTGTGTGTGTGTGTGTGTGTGTGTGTGTGTGTGTGTGTGTGTGTGTGAGTGTGTATCCTTCCTTTCATCTATTAATTAAATACACGCACAGTACATACACACCCACCCGCACACACACACACACACACACACACACACACACACACACACACACAGAGAGAGAGAGAGAGAGAGAGAGAGAGAGAGAGAAATTATCAATCTCTCATGCTTTTATTGCTCTTCTTTCTCCCAAGAGACAACAGGAGGCATCGTTAGTGTTATAATTACTCTCTCTCTCTCTCTCTCTCTCTCTCTCTCTCTCTCTCTCTCTCTCTCTTATCTATCTCTATTTCTTCTATGTATTTTATTTTTGTGTATTTATTTATCTATTTTTTTCTTATTTATTCTTATTTATTTTTTTTCATTTTTTCAGTTTTATTTATTTATTTATCTATTATTTTGTGTATTTAATTTTCTTCTCCCGTTTTCCAGAGCCACTTCGAAGAAAACGGACAGTGAATGTGTTATAGAAAACGAGAAGTGAGTGGTGGAAAAAAAAAGTGCTTGTGGAAAAGAAAATGGGAAATGCGTGTTTCGTAAGAGAAAATGGAGGACGCGTGTGATATGTAAGTATGATTTTGTATTTGCTCTCGTTTTCTGTTGATTACTACTACGTTTTCTGTTGTTGATGTTTAATTAAGGGCTTACTTATATATTTTATTTACTTTTCTTCTTCACTTTCTACTTTCTTCTTTTTCTTCTTCTTTTCTTCTTCTTCTTCTTCTTCTTATATATTTTATTTACTTTTCTTCTTCACTTTTTACTTTCTTCTTTTCTTCTTCTTCTTCTTCTTCTTCTTATATATTTGTTTACTTTTCTTCTTCTTCTTCTTCTTTTCTTCTTCTTTTCTTCTTCTTCTTCTTATTATTATTATTATTATTATTATTATTATTATTATTATTATTATTATTATTATTATTATTATTATTATTATTATTATTATTACTATTTTTCTTCTTTTTCTTCTTTTCTTCTTCTTCTTCTTCTTCTTTTTCTTCTTCTTC
>NC_059264.1:6151582-6159082 GCF_017591435.1 Portunus trituberculatus | reverse complement strand
ACTTATGTGGGGATTAAAATAGTGAACACTTTTGCCATTAATCTTCTGACATCTATAGACCTTTCGTATTATGAATAAAAGCGTCTAATTGTACTTAAAACTCAAGGTAAAAAATGCATCATATTTCTGAGGAGGTTCATCTTTTGACCTCCATAAACCATTCCTTATGCAAAGAAAATCGTCTCATACCACAAAATAATGGTAAAAATGCATGTCAGTATTGAATGGGGTTAGATCGGAATGGTATCGCTGTGTGTGCTTTATTAAGTGTTCGTGGGCAGCTGGGCCAACCTAAGAAAATAAATAAGAAATAAAAAGAACAAACAGAAAAGTACAAGAAAAATAAATTAATAAAAAAAAAACTATAACAGTGACCAAAGAAATAGGAAATTGCAAAGAAAACGAGAAAAAATGAACTTCTATTGAGCAGAACTCGTAGAAAATTCAATGCAGGTATTAGAGCAGTGATGGAGAAGAGAAAACGGTGAAAAGAAAACGGATAAATATGATAGGAAGGAGGACTCATGTATATATGTGTGTGTGTGTGTGTGTGTGTGTGTGTGTGTGTGTGTGTGTGTCTGTACCAAAAGACCTTGTAGACAAAACTGTAGCATAAAATTATTCGTATCCTTTCATATTTACATTTTTTTCTTTCTCTTTCTTTTATCAGCTCTTTATTTAATTTGCCTGAGTGATTCTGAAGGTTAAGTGAGACAGCAATGCCAACCTTGACTAGCCTTCACTGGGTGGAAGTGAGACAAAAGGGAAGGGGAAGGAAGGGGAATTTAAAGGAGAAAATGGAAGGGAAAGAGAAGAGTTTTAACCCCTTGAGCACCATGACGCGTTTCCATATTCATTCTGGTGACTATTTGGTGATTTTCTACAGCTTCAGAAACTCATGTGAGGTATTAGAATAGTGAAGACTGTGGCTACTAATTTTCTGACCTCCATAGACCCTTCCTAATGTCAATAAAATGATCTAATCGTACTCAAATCTCAAGGTAAAAATGTGTAGCACTATTGCAGAATTCAACAGAGTGTTAAGGGAAGAATTACAACGAAGCATTGAAGAGGAGACATAAGAGTGATTGAAGAAGTATTGAAAGAATTAACCCTTCAGTACCATGACACGTTTCCATATTCATCTTATTTACTATTTGGTGATTTTATACAGCTTCATAAACTCATGTGAGGTATTAGAATAGTGAAGACTGTGGCTACTAATCTTCTGACCTCTATAGACCCTTCCTAATGTCAATAAAATGATCTAATCGTACTCAAATCTCAAGGTAAAAATGTGTAGCACTATTGCAGAATTCAACAAAGTACTAAGGGAAGAATTACAACGAAGCATTGAAGAGGAGACAGAAGAGTGATTGAAGAAGTATTGAAAGAATTAACCCTTCAGTACCATGACACGTTTCCATATTCATTTTACTTACTATTTGGTGATTTTCTACAGCTTCAGAAACTCATGTGAGGTATTAGAATAGTGAAGACTGTGGCTACTAATCTTCTGACCTCCATAGACCCTTCCTAATGTCAATAGAATGGTCTAATCGTACTCAAATCTCAAGGTAAAAATGTGTACTAGTATTGAAGAGGTCAATTCACTGCTAAGGGAAGAATTAAATGAAGCATTGAAGACGAGACAGAAAGGTGACGGAAGAAGCACTGCAGGAATTAAAGAGGCATTGATGAAGCGGAAAGTGAAGCATTGAAGAGTGATGGAGTGTGGAAGAGAGATGAAGAGAGAACATTGATGAGGGTGAAGGAAGTGAGGAAGAACTGAAGGAGAAGAAAATGAGAGAGTATTTATTGGTGATGAAGAGAAGGACATAAGAAAAATTTAAGAAACGTGTTGGTTTGAAAAAAAAAATGGAAGAGTTGAAGGAGAAAGAAAATGAAAGAATAGTGATAATAAAGAGGACATAAGGAAAACAGAAAAAAAGTGTTACATCGCAAAGAAAAACATTGATAAAAAGTAATAAGAAGAAATATTAATTGAAATTGGTATAGAGAGTACTGGAGAGGAAGAAAACAACAAGTGAAGGGTTAAGGTTGACAAAATACTAATGAAAAAGAAACAAATGAAGGAAGAGGAGACAAAAGAAACAGAATTTACGGACCAATGAAAGGGAAAATAAGTAAACGGGACAAAGAGGGGAGACAAGAAAGAAAATTGAAAGAAAACGAGAAAAAGAAAAAAATAGAAAAAAAAATAAAGGAAAGAAGAAACAGTAAGAAAAATATAAATTAGCGAAAAGTGAAAAAAAGGGAAATAAAAGGAATATTGAAAAAGGGGAATAGACAACTGAAGAAGCATTGACAAAACCATGGGGGGGGGTGTAGATGGCGTATCATGAGGGGAGGTGGGGGGGGATGATTGAGAGAGGGGTGAGGGAGGGGAAATGTTGGCGATTAGTAGTAGTTAGATAGGGAAGGCGAGGACAAGGTAACTGAAGGGGTGAGGGGGAGAGAGAGAGAGAGAGAGAGAGAGAGGAGAGTGAGGGGAAAGGGGGAGGGTGAGTGTGGGTTTGGGGAATTTAAAGTGAGGAAATTGACAGAAGAAAGGAATTTTTTGGGGGTGGTTGGATTAAAGAGAGAGAGAGAGAGAGAGAGAGAGAGAGAGAGAGAGAGAGAGAGAGAGAGAGCGTGTGGGTGTTCATGATATTAAACACAAGGCTCATGAGACACACACACACACACACACACACACACACACACACACACACACACACAACGTCACGGCAACCTTGGGAAAGTACATCTGTGTGTGTGTGTGTGTGTGTGTGTGTGTGTGTGTGTGTGTGTGTGTGTGTGTGTGTGTGTGTGTGTGTGTGTGTGTGTGTGTGTGTGTGTGGAAGGAGTGTATGTGTATCAAGGTGAAGGTGGACGTGAAGATAATTGACATGCACGCTCACAGAAACGCGCACACACACACACACACACACACACACACACACACGAGAGAGAGAGAGAGAGAGAGAGAGAGAGAGAGAGAGAGAGAGAGAGAGAGAGAGAGAGAGAGAGAGAGAGAAGGGCATCCAATATATCGACGTGATAATCCAGGAGAATGAATCCTTGTGCTCAGGGAGGCTTGCAGGAGAGAGAGAGAGAGAGAGAGAGAGAGAGAGAGAGAGAGAGAGAGAGAGAGAGAGAGAGAGAGAATATCAAGACCTTAGAATGAAGTTTCAAAATCTCGCTTGAAAAAAAAAATACAACAAAAACAAAATCAAAATAACACAAACACACGAACAGTGAGACAAACAGACAGACAGATATACAGACACACAGACAGACACACAGACAGACAGACCGAGAGACAGATAGACAAACAGGTAGACAGACAGATAACAGACAGACAGACAGACAGATAGACAAACAGACAGACAGATAGACAGACAGACAGACAGAGAGACAGACAAATAGACAGACAGACTGACAGATATACATACATATATACATAAATACATTTCGACAGACAGACAGACAGTAGGTAAGATTAAACTCCAATCATCTCTCTCTCTCTCTCTCTCTCTCTCTCTCTCTCTCTCTCTCTCTCTCTCTCTCTCTCTCTCTCTCTCTCTCTCTCAAAATTGACGTAATCGTAGAGATATTTCAGTCCCCTTGAGAAATAAAGGTAGGTTTATGTGTTCAAATTAATGGAGATTTAATTTGGCTTTATGTCTTCTATCTCAAAATCTTCAAATCTTCTTTATTACCCCTCTTCTTTTTTCCCCTTGCTTCCTTCTCTCCTTCTTCTAAAATCCTCTATCTTCTTTTTTTTTTCATGATTTGTAAAACTGTTCCTTCTCCCCTCCTGCTTTTCTCTTCCTTCTCTCTCTCTCTCTCTCTCTCTCTCTCTCTCTCTCTCTCTCTCTCTCTCTCTCTCTCTCTCTCTCTCTCTCTCTCTCTCTCTCTTGTAGCTTTTCTATTCTTATTCTCTCTTTATTATTTTCTCATCTTCTCTCCTTTTCTCTCCTTCTCACTCCTTCTCTTCCTCCATCTGTTCTCCTTCTCTCTTCTTTCTCTCTCGCTTCTTCACTTCCTACTTCCATCTCTTTCTCTCTCTCTCTCTCTCTCTCTCTCTCTCTCTCTCTCTCTCTCTCTCTCTCTCTCTCTCACCTCCGTTTCCAGTTTCCCTCCTTCTCTCCATTTCTCTCTTACCTCCTCCTTCTCTTTCTCCATCTTTTCCTTCTCCCACCTTCTCCTCCTCCTCCTCCTCTCTTCTTCTCTCCATTTCTCTCTTGCCTCCTCCTTCTCCTCCACTATTCTTTTCCTTCCCCACCTCTTCACCTCCTCCTCCTCCTCCTCCTCCTCCTCCTCCTCCTCCTCCTCCTCCTCCTCCTCCTCCTCCTCCTCCTCCTCCCCTCACCTTCATCCCCAAATAATGACCGCTTAAGGGGGTGGCTGGGAACCCTTCCTCCTCCTCCTCCTCCTCCTCCTCCTCCTCCTCCTCCTCCTCCTCCTCCCTACCAAGAGAACCCCGTAAACAGGACCCTCCTCCTCCTCCTCCTCCTTCTCCTCCTCCACCCCCTCCTCCGCCCCCGCCCCCGTAAATAAGGTGAACGTAAATATGCCAGTGAGGCGCCGGGAACAGAAAGGAGAGAGAGAGAGAGAGAGAGAGAGAGAGAGAGAGAGAGAGAGAGAGAGAGAGAGAGAGAGAGAGAGAGAATGGTTTAAGATGGCAAAACAAAAGGAGATTAGTTAGGAAGGACAGAAAGTGAGAGAGAGAGAGAGAGAGAGAGAGAGAGAGAGAGAGAGAGAGAGAGAGAGAGAGAGAGAGAAATCACCAAAATACAAGAAAAAAACACACAAAAGAAACACAATATGATACTTTCTTAGAGAGAGAGAGAGAGAGAGAGAGAGAGAGAGAGAGAGAGGGGACACACACACCAGCTTAGCATGACAATAACACCGCGAAGGAAGGAGTAAGTGAGGGGAAAGCGAGGGCAACTTAGCAAAATTCAAATGTTAACATGAAAGCACACGCCCTCTGTGCTTTTTGGCGAGGGGAGATGAGGGGAAGCGAGGGAAGGCGAGGGGAGAGGAACACTGCTGCCCATAGAAGCTACAGAAGAGGGGAAAAAGGGGAAAAGAGAGACGTGGGGGGTGGGTGGAATGGTAGAATAGGGAAAGTAAGAAAGACTGAAAGAGGGGAAACAGTGTACCAGAGAAGAGGGGAAAGGAGGTTAAGGAAGGCATATACAAGAAATAGGAAAAGGGGGAAAAGGAAAGAAGGGCGAAGAATAGGGAAGAAGTGAAGAGGGGAAGAAAGTATAGAAGAGATGAGGGGAAAGGTGATAGGAAGATAAACAGAAGACAGAAAAAGGGAGACATTTGAGAATATGGAAAAAAAAACGGGAGGGAAATTATTTAGAAGGGAAACAGAGAGAAAAAGAAGCCAAAACGAGGGGAAAAAGAGAGAGAAAAAGTGAGATATAGAAGGAAATATTGAAAAGGAAGAAAAAATAACGAAAGAAGAAAATAGAAAACGAAAAGGGAAAAAAAGAAAAAAATAGAGAAAAAGAAAACAAAACAAGGGGAAAGAGGGAAAAAATAGAGCAGGAGCATATGAGGCGCCTTGAGGGGAAAAATAAGGAAAACGAGAGGAGAGGGAAAAATACAAATAACATACACAATACAAGACACTTTGGAGGGAAAAATGCAAGTGAGGGGAAAGGAAGAAAAGGGGAGAGAAAAATACACCACTGGAGGAGAGAGGGGAAAGAAAATGGGAGAAGTATACATATATGCAGAAAAGGAGGAGGTGGGGGGAGGAGGAGAAGAGAGTGTTTAAAGGGAGGAGGAGGAGGAGGAGGAGGAGGAGGAGGAGGAGGAGGAGGAGGAGAGAATTTGTGAGGGTGTGAGGAAGGAAGGAGAGAGGTTTTCCTCCAGTCAGTGTCAGAACTTGGAGGGAAACATATGTTGAGAGGAGATTTAGTGGAGAGAGAGAGAGAGAGAGAGAGAGAGAGAGAGAGAGAGAGAGAGAGGGAGAGGGAGAGGCGGAGAGACTATGTAAATATTTGCTTTCAATAGAGAATAACATGAAAATATTTGAAATAGAAAGAAAGAGAAATAGAGAGACAAGAATAAGTAAACTGGGAAAGAATAGAAGGAAAATGATAAAGAAAAAATGAGATATTATACTCTCTCTCTCTCTCTCTCTCTCTCTCTCTCTCTCTCTCTCTCTCTCTCTCTCTCTCTCTTGTTGTCTTTACCAAATGGTTTCACAAAATCAGGTTTTCTATGTTCCAGTGATATTTAAAATTTCATTACTCATTATTATTTTTCCTCCTCCATTTTCTTCCTTCTCTTCTTCTTCTTCCGTTTTGTTCTTTTTATTCAACGTTAAAGGCAGACAGACAGACAGACAGATAGAATGACAAAAGTACAAACAGACAGACAGACAGACAGACAGACAGACAGACAGACAGACAGACAGAAAGACACAGACAAACAGACAGACACACAGACACACACACACACACACACACACACACACACACACACACACACACACACACACACACACACACACACACACACAGAGAGAGAGAGAGAGAGAGAGAGAGAGAGAGAGAGAGAGAGAGAGAGAGAGAGAGAGAATATTATCACTTAATCTCGCTGAAAAGAAAAATGGAAGACTTTGCGGGCGGAAGGGAGGGAAAGAGAAAGAAAAGAAGAGAAAGAAGAGAGAGAGAGAGAGAGAGAGAGAGAGAGAGAGAGAGAGAGAGAGAGAGAGAGAGAGAGAGAGAGAGAGAGAGAGAAAGTAAGATAAAACACTGGAGGGAGATGATGTGTAAAGGAGAAACAGTATTAGAAGAAGAGAGGGAGAGAAATTAGGAACTGAACAACAGAAAAAAGAAGAAGATAAAAGAAGAGAGAAAGAGGGAGATAAGGGAACAGCTAAAAAGAATAACAAGAAGAGGAGGAAGAAGAAAAAGAACAGAGAACAAGAATAATACGTGTATGAACAAGGAAGGAGGAAGAGGAAAAAAATGACAAGATAAAGAAGAATAAAGGAGAAATAATTATAGATAAGAGAGAGAGAGAGAGAGAGAGAGAGAGAGAGAGAGAGAGAGAGAGAGAGAGAGAGAGAGAGAGAGCAAATTTGTTACATTATGCAATTTTAAGTACATTAGATAGATAATTGGGTGATACATAATTGAATCTCACCTTAATTGACCCACACACACACACACACACACACACACACACACACACACACACACACACACACACACACACACACACACACACACACACTAACACAAGTTATTTTGAAGCTTACCAGTTTTTTATTAAGATTTTTGTCCAAGAAAGCAACACAAGGAAAGTTTTCAGGTCAAAGAGATTAAACTTCATTCTTTCCTCCTCCTCCTCCTCCTCCTCCTCCTCCTCCCCCTCACTCCTCCTCCTCTTTCCCTCCTCGTTTTCTCCCTCCCTTCATTCATTCATCACGTCTTCCATTCCTTCTCTCTCTCTCTCTCTCTC
>NC_059264.1:6139082-6146582 GCF_017591435.1 Portunus trituberculatus | reverse complement strand
AATAATATAATGATGCTTTAATGATAAGAGTAATGATTTTACTTTTAACACTACTCTTACTACCTCCAATGACAACAACAACAAAAAAGAAAGAAAAAAAAATAATAATACTGATAGTAATAACAATAACAATAATAATAATATGAATTGCTGCTACCACAACCTTACCATCCTATTTAATAACACGTGTACTCTACCTTCCATTACAGAGAGAGAGAGTGAGAGAGAGAGAGCCGAACAAAGCCACTCTCACTTTCACACGCCACCACCTGCGCCGCGACTGGTGAGTACTCTGAAGTAGATAGCACTCCTTACCTTACCTTTCCCTTACCTTACCTTTCCCTTACCTGGCTCACGTCACGCCAGGTACTTATCGTTATATGGGCTTACCTGGATTTACCTGTTGATTATCTGCTACCTGTGAGTAAAAAAAAATTAAAAACAACGGTGTCATTTTTTTCTTTTCTTTTTTTCTTTGTTTCCTTTGAATGATAGAAGGAAAGTATCTCTCATTCTGTCTTTCTTTCTTTTTCTTTTCTTTTTTTTTCCTTATTTCTCTCATTTTATATCGTTCTTCTTTTTATTTTTATTTTTTCGGCATCGTGATTTTTTTTTCCTTCTTTTTTTGGCATGTGTGTGTGTGTGTGTGTGTGTGTGTGTGTGTGTGTGTGTGTGTGTGTGTGTGTGTGTGTGTGTGTGTGTGTGTGTGTGTGTGTGTTTTCTGTCTCCATTTTTTTTTCTCGTGTTTTCAAATTTCTGTATTTTTTCTCAGTTTTCTTTTATTTGTCTTTTGTACTTTTTTTCATTTTTTCATCTCGCTGTTTATTGATATTTCCTTTATTTTTCGCTGTTATCTTCATCGCGTCCATTACTATTTATCAAGTTCATCCATTCCTACTCTCTTTATCCATTCTCTCATTTCCATTTTCATCATCTGAGTATCCATATTCTTCTTCTTTTTTGTAATTTGCACTTTTCCTCTCATTCTTTTTCCTCTCCTTTCTTTTTTTTTATCAGTAGTGCTTCAATTTTCCTTCTTTTCTTTGCTATATCAGTTTTCATGTCTATAATCTTTCATTCCTTCATTTATTCATATTTTCATTTCATTCCCCTTATTCTCCCATTCGTATCTTTTCTCTTTTTCTACTTATTTTCTTTGTTTTGTCATGTTTACTCTTTCATCCATTCACCTATTTTCCTCTCCTTTCGTTTCCTAATTGTTATTCATTTTTTCATCTCATTCTCCTTATTTTTCTTCTTTAATATATATCTTTTCCTCCTTTTTTTCTCTACCTGTTTCACCTTTTTATCTTTGTCTTTGTCATACACTCTTTTATCATTTACTTATTAATTCTCCATCGTTATCTGGTTGTTTTTATTCTCCTTATCTTTCATTTTATCTAATCTTTTCTACAATTCTCTCTTCTCTACCTATTCTACTTCTTTTCTTTGTTTTATCATGTATACTCTTTTATCTATTCTTTTATTCTCCTCTTCTCCTATATCTGGTTGTTCTCATTCTTCTTTATCATCTTATTTTCCTTATTCTTACTGTTTATCTAATCTCTTGCAATATTTTCTCTTTTCTCTATCTATTCCTTCCTTTTTTCTTTTTGTCATGTATAAACTGTTTTTATCCATTCTCTTATTCTCCTTTACTTGATTGTTATTATTCTCCTTTATCATCTTATTCTCCCTGTTTCTATCTTTTCGAACTCTTTTCTATCTATTCCTCAAGTTTTTTTCTTTGTTTTTGTCATATGTACACTCGTTTATCCATTCTCTCATTCCCCTCTCCTCCTTTTATCTGGCTGTTCTCCCTCTCCCTTGTTTCTCTTATTTCCTACCTTTTTCCCACAGTCCCTCCTCTTTTCCCACGCCATCTAATCCACAACTCTCCCAATTATAGCGTACCCACAGAAGCCAGGAGAGAAACACACCCAAGTTATTATTTATTTACTTCTTTTTATATTTACTTTTTATTTGCAAGTTTGTGTTTTTTTTTTTCTGCCAAATTGTACCCAAGGAATAATGAACTTGCTTTCTCCGCCCTTGGTCTTGCCCGTCATTGAATCTCCTAGGTCTTGTTTTCTCTCTCTCTCTCTCTCTCTCTCTCTCTCTCTCTCTCTCTCTCTCTCTCTCTCTCTCTCTCTCTCTCTCTCTCTCTCTCTCTCTCTCTCTCTCTCTCTCTCTCTCTCTCTCTCTCTCTCTCTCTCTCTCTCTTCAACTCTTTGCCTTGAAAGAAAAATATGACATCTTGTTTTTTCCTCTCTCTCTCTCTCTCTCTCTCTCTCTCTCTCTCTCTCTCTCTCTCTCTCTCTCTCTCTCTCTCTCTCTCTCTCTCTCTCTCTCTCTCTCTCTCTCTCTCTCTCTCTCTCTCTCTCTCTCTCTCTCTCTCTCTCTCTCTCTCTCTCTCTCTCTCTCTCTCTCTCTCTCTTATAAGGCCACAGTACAGGTATCCAGGTATCATTTTCCTCCCCCACCCTCTTCCTCCTCTTCTTCCTCTTTCCCTCCTCCTCCTCCTCCTCCTCCTCCTCCTCCTCCTCCTCCTCCTCCTCCTCCTCCTCCTCCTCCTCCTCCTCCTCCTCCTCCTCCACATTATTTTTCTCCCTCGTATGGACTCAATGACCCTTAAGAAAAAAGAGAGGAAAAAGAAAGTAAAGGTACTCTTGCTATATTACCTGTTTTGTTGCTCCTAAGTAAAGTAGTCTTGTTTTTTTTTTTTTTCTTTTCATATATTTGTCTATTATTTTTTTTTTATTTTTACTTTTTTGTACGAAATGAAAAATGTTGGTTAGATGCTTTTTCTTTTTTTTTTTATTTCTTTATTGACTGTCATTTTTGTTGTTTTTGTACCCAGAAAAGTTAGTCTATAGTTTCTCATTTGATTTTTTTTTTTTATTTATCTTCCCTTTAGGTAAATTGTATGAAGTTTCTATTTATTCTTCTTTTTTTTTCCTCTTCTCGTTTTGGAATTGTTTTATTGACTGTCATTTTTGTTGTTTTTCTACCCATTGGTTTGAAAAAAAAAATTATAATAGAGTATCCCATTTTTTTTCTTCTATGTAAATTATGTGACGTCCATATTTCTTTTTTTTTTTTTCCTTTTCGTTTGGGATTGCTCTATTTTATTGTCATTTTCTTGTTTTGTAGTCATTGATTTAAAAAAGAAAAGCATAGACCATCATTTTTTTTCCTCTAAGTAAATTATATAACGTTTCAATTTTTTTCTTTTCCATCTCGTTTTGGGATTTCTTTATTTATTGTCATTTTGTTACTTTCCATCTCACCTGCCTTACCTGTGAACGCCGTAACCTTTAGGACCCCATCCATTCCCCGGCCCTACCTGCCCCAACACAGCGCCGCGTCACCTCACCTGTGCACCTTTCCACTCACAAAACACCAAAACACCCGCACACACCAAGCGAAAAAGTGTTACGTGTTACTTAGCCACACCTGTCATGTACATTAATTAGCACCTGGCTTAACACAAATCTACCTTGTCATTTACATATTCACCATTTTTGTACCTTTTGATTTACTGTCAAGATAATTAAAAGCGCTAAGTTTCACCTCGTTGTACCTGTTAATTAATTATTCCGCCTTACCTGTGCAAACATACCTGCTGTGTCATTTACTCTTCTACCTTTCCCTCCTGCACAAAAAACCCACACTTACCTGTCACTTTGATTGGGAATGTGATAAGTGGTAGTTACTTTAGTCTTACCTGTCTCGTAGATTAATTAGTGTCTGTTTAACATTTCCACTGCTACGAACACTGACGCTAATTTTATGAGCAAAAGTGACACTGCAGACACTTAGACCTTTTTACATTTCAGTTATTACTTTTGTTCTTATTGTCAGCTTTTTTAATTATAGTGGAAATACTTATGCAAGGTTCTGTGGTGTCTAAAGGTTCCATAACACACCCACATATTCATCCATGGCTGCACTCGTATGATAATGTGCTTGTTTTCTTGCCTACTTCAGTTCCTCCCGCACCTCAGCACAAGGAAATGTTAAGAGTTGTTGTATTCATCGTCTCTCTTACGTCTTGTTTTAATTAGTCGCAGGCGTCGTGTACACTAAAACTCCAGGCACTGACCTACTTGAAAATGTAAATAAAAGAAAGCAAGTCAGGTTTTATTTACTTTTCTACAAACATAAACAAACAGAGGAAGAGATCTTACTTAGCTTCATAGAAAAAGCAACATGGTTATTTAGAAACAAGAAAAATGCATCAGATCTCGTCCAGTTTCGTTTTATTCATAAGTGCAAACAGAGAGAAGAGTTCGTAGTTGGTTCTTATTCAACCTTCTCTTTTCACTTCATTAATCAGTCTTGCCACACATTTACTTGCCTGGAAAACAAAGGAAGAGAGGAAAAATATAATTAGGTAAAATCTTAATCATTCGTACTTCATCTATAAAAGTGGACGTGAAATAAGATCTTAAATGATTTCCCACCGTCTGTGCAATAGAATAACAATGAAACACAGACACACACACACACACACACACACACACACACACACACACACACACAGAGAGAGAGAGAGAGAGAGAGAGAGAGAGAGAGAGAGAGAAACACACACACACACACACACACACACACACACACACAGAGAGAGAGAGAGAGAGAGAGAGAGAGAGAGAGAGAGAGAGAGAGAGAGAGAGAGAGAGAGAGAGAGAAACAGAACACACACACACACACACACACACACACACACACACACACACACACACACACACACACACACACACACACACACACACACACACACACACCTGGAAGCACAACACTAACTACAAACATAATCAGTGAGCAGAGTAGGATGTTGCTTACCCTCACCGGTGTGGAATACTCATTAGCCTCACCTGTCGTGGGGTGGCCTCGCCCTTCACTGTGTCCTCAATAGATGCGAAAGCTTATGAATTAGTGACACGTTTCAGGATTTCCTTGACATTCCTCAGGGGAGACTCGTAAACTGGTAGGCTGTGGACTGGAGGACTTAAGGCTTGTTTGGCTGCAGGAGAAGCAAGGACTGGGTCAGGGGAAGCACCAGTCTGCCAGTACAGTCATGGCCAACATTCAAGTGAGGAGAGAAAAACAGTGTGTATTTAGATAGCTAAGCATTGCAACATGACATTTGGCGGTGACTTGAAAGAAAGCCATGCAAATAAGTGAAGTCATTGGTTGTGATAGTTACATTCTCATATTCTTATTTCTCTTCTGATTATTGTTTCTTATAGTCTCAAGTCACGTGGTCTTCTATGAGGGTGAATCGTCAGGGTTTATAAAGTAATTCGTAGAAGACTCATTTCTTTTCTCAATATTGTTCCATGTAATCTCAAGTTACAGTGGAACCATGCGTGCTTTGGGGTCCGAGGGGTCTCCAAGCGCATGGGTTCGAATCCTGTCCACGGTCCGAGTGTAGGTTGGGCTTCCTCACTCGGGACAATGGTTTCCAAGCGGGTGGGCTTTGAGATAGGAGATACCACATAAAGTATCCCCTTTACCCCATAAATTCCAGTGAAAACCTCACATAGTATAGATAAAAAAAAAAAGAGTGAATCATCCAAGTTTATAAAGAAATTTTATGGAGATCAGAAGATTTTAGAAGGTCAGTGGATGAATATTGTAAAGAGATATGACAAGGGTGACGTAAGCAAAATTTCCAGGGTCAGTAATCAGGACTGAACTAGAAATAATGAGTGCACGTATGAGAAAGTTGGCAAAGTTAGGTTTTAAAAGACAATATGGAGATGGTTCTCAAATATAGGGTTTTAGTAATCAGGTTTGTTATTGCTGAGTCATTGGGGAGCTTTAAGTCTTTCCCTGCGATATGCAGCACCGCACACCACCGCAGACAACTTAGTAAATAATCTTGAATAAACATTAACAAGAAAGATACAAAAAGATAATGAAAAGAGAAAGTGGGAGATGTGGAAGTGGTTTGGATATTAATTTCCATCCTCTGATTGATAATTGATGTTAAAAGTGATGAATTCTACTTAAATGTCTTAAAACCTTTGTATAATTTCAAGAAACTACAGAAAATATGAGTGAAATGTTAGTTTTGTAGGTATAAACACACACACACACACACACACACACACACACACACACCGCGTAGTGTAGTGGTTAGCACGCTCGACTCACAATCGAGAGGCCGGGTTCGAGTCCCGGCGCAGCGAGGCAAATGGGCAAGCCTCTTAATGTGTAGCCCCTGTTCACCTAGCAGTAAATAGGTAACTCGAGGGGTTGTGGCCTCGCTTTCCCGGTGTGTGGAGTGTGTTGTGGTCTCAGTCCTACCCGAAGATCGGTCTATGAGCTTTGAGCTCGCTCCGTAATTGGGAAGACTGGCTGGTTGACCAGCAGACGACCGTGGTGAATTACACACACACACACACACACACACACACACACACACTTTACATTATTATTACCAAAATTTACCCTTGGAATGCTTTAAGATGACTGTCAATCAAAACGAAAGATCTGATTACTTGTGAAAGACAAAGCAAATCAAAGGAAACGTGTTGATTAAGATACGAGACAAATTTATGGATGCGTAGTGACACTGGAAACAGATAGGAGTTCTTTACACAGAGACTCCCACATGTAGACTTGGTGGCTTCTTGCAGCTACTCTTATTTCAGGATGCGTTGACGTGGCGAGGTGTGTCCACGTGGTAATGGTAAAAATGAATAGGTAGATTAAGGTACTGAGCAGATTAGAAGACTTTGAACAGAGAGTGAAGATGAAATATAGTTAAGGTAAAAGTAAGATTCCTTTATAATTAGTAGATAAAACAGGTGAATTAAGACAGTGATAAGATTAAATAACTTAGAACAAAGAGTAAAAAACAAAATACAATAGTAGTGAAAGCAAAACGTACCTTGATCAGAACTTTACCTGCAACTTGTACCTGAATTCTTCCTTTCCTCCTGCATCTTCCTCCTACTCCTCCTCCTCCTCCTTTTTCCTCCTCCTCCTCCTCCTCATCTTGGTATGTGATGTATTTTTCCTTGCATAAATGTCAATATGTATGTATTTTTTCCTGTTTCCAGCGAGTTTATTCATGAGATACGAATTTTGTGCGTAGGTGAGACGGGAAATCGAAAATCTCTTCAAGGTTAATTGGTGAAAGGTGACGAATGGTACAAAAAAATCATGATGTTGGAAAAAAACTTGATTGTGCTCATGATATACTTAAATTAGAGATCGCCAAGTTGAATCTCTCTCTCTCTCTCTCTCTCTCTCTCTCTCTCTCTCTCTCTCTCTCTCTCTCTCTCTCTCTCTCTCTCTCTCTCTCTCTCTCTCTCTCTCTCTCTCTCTCTCTCTCTCTCATCAGCCTTGCCACAGAAGAAAGAATGATTGTCAGGGATTTCCCGTAAAAATTCTGACCCTGAGAGAGAGAGAGAGAGAGAGAGAGAGAGAGAGAGAGAGAGAGAGTTATCACAATTACTGAATGGAAAACCGGAAATAGGTAAACTC
>NC_059264.1:6124082-6134082 GCF_017591435.1 Portunus trituberculatus | reverse complement strand
TGTGACTTAAGTTCTTTCAAGAGGGAGATTTCAACACACTCATCCTCCAACCTGTCTTTCTGTATTTTCATTCTTATTATTGGTATATTATTGTATGTTTTTCCCCTTTGCTGTCTTAGCCCCTAAAATACTAGTTCAATTTTTCACCTCGAGATTTGTGTATGATTAGACCATTTTATTGACATTAGGAAGGGTCTATGGAGGTCAGAAGATTAATGGCCACGGTCTTCATTATTTTAAACCCCTACATAAGTTTCTGAAGGTATACAAAATCACCAAATAGTAAGCAGAATGAATATGGAAATCTGTTATGGTACTGAAGGGTTAAGTCTGACCTCGTAGTACATAAAAGGTGGTAGTAGTAGTAGTAGTAGTAGTAGTAAGTAATAGTAGTAGTAATAGTAGTAGTAGTAAGAGGAAGAGCACCAGTTTCCATATTACTTCCCTGATCTATACGAAGCAGGAATATAATAAAATTTCTGCAGTGATGAATTCCAACCCTCTGCCTTGCCCTTCTCGCCCCCTTCTTTATTGAAACACACACACACACACACACACACACACACACACACACACACACACACACACACACACACACACACACACACACACACACACACACACACACACACACACACACACACACATGGATTTATATGTAAGGAAATAAATCAACATGCAAGCGGATCACCTTTCTACTTTGTTTTATTTACGAGTTACGTTGGATTGAGTTAAGTGAGGTTAGATAGAGTTAGGTTAGGTTAGGATAGGTAAGGTTAGTGATAGGTTAATTTGAGTTAGTTTTATTAATTACATTTGGTTTTGTTAAAATTCCCTGAGGTTAATTATGGCTTATTAAGATCGTTAGGTTAGGTTAGATTAGGTTAGGTTAGGTTAAGTTAGGTTAGATTAGATTACGTTAATTAGGTTAGGTTAGATCAGATTCCCAACCTCTTCCTCTAGTTTTAACCTCATTCACCTCCACCTCCTCATTTCAACCCATTTTCTTAACTTCCTATGCTCCTACAACCTCATCTGTAACTCTCTCCTCTCCAGGCCATCTCAGCATTGCACAGCTTCCGATCACAATCCCAGCCTGACCCACAACTGTATCTGGACCAGCGCTGCCCACGTCGCCGCTCATTCTCCTCAATTATTTATTCATAACCTAGTGATTCACCAGTTTACGAACCGGGCTCCTCCTCGTCCAACAATTTGCATTTTTCATTAAGCCGACACACTGAGATAAGAAAGAAAACGTGAAATTATCATAGTTTGCCCTTCGGTTGCTTGCTTGCTTGCTTGTTTACTGACTTACTCCTCCGATCACAATAGAAAATGGAGTTAGGTTGATTGCTTTGTTTTCCTTTGCGTTTCTCTAACTCTGTCTGTCTGTCTCTCTCTCTCTCTCTCTCTCTCTCTCTCTCTCTCTCTCTCTCTCTCTCTCTCTCTCTCTCTATCTATCTATCTATCTATCTATCTATCTGTCTATCTATTTATCCATCTGTCTATTTTCCTTTATTAATTTATCCATGTATCTATGTATCTATCTATCTATCTATCTGTCTATCTATCTATCTTTCTATCTACCTGTGTGTTTACCTGTGTATCTCTCTATCTATATCTATGTTTTTGCGTCTCTATATATATCTATTTATCAATCTATCTGTTCATTTATCTATCTACATTTATCTGTTTATCTATCTTTTTTATGGGGATAGTTTTGATTATCCTGCTCTGTCTGTCTGTCTGTCTGTCTGTCCGTTTGTCTATCTGCTTTTTTATGGAAAAGGGGAAGCTGGCGAAGGGCAACAAAAAATATAACAAAAATGGCCCACTTGATTGCCAGTTCCCTAAAAGGTTAGTAGTCTGTCTGTCTGTCTGTATTTCTGTCTTTCTGTCTGTCTGTTTGTCTATCTGTCTATCTGTCTATCTGTCTGTCTGTATCTGTCTACTTGTCTATTTGTCTGTCTCTCTATCTGTTTGTCTATTTGTCTATTTCTGTGTATCTTTTGTCTTTGTCTGTCTCTCTGTCTCTTTCTGTGTCTCTGTCTCTCTGTCTCTTTTTGTCTGTTTTTGTCTCTCTCTCTCTCTCTCTCTCTCTCTCTCTCTCTCTCTCTCTCTCTCTCTCTCTCTCTCTCCCCCCGCCGGTTGTTGCAGTGAAGCGTGTCCGGCGTTGACATGTTGGCGCTCTTTCCTTTGGCGCGCATCCACGGAGATAACATCCATTCACTCTTATGAACCAGAGAAAATGGACGAAAAACGCGACGGGGGTGAAAAATTATTGATATCAGTGATCGTTCGTATTCAAGATTTTTTTCCCATTTTCTATTTCTCTTTTTATCCGTACAATGTGTGGGGAAATTATTATTTTTTTTTTTTTTTTTTTTTTTTGAGGGAGACTTAAAAAGAAATGGATTTTTTTCTTTAGTGATTTCTTTGGCAGTACACAGATTTTTTTTTTTTCGTCGTATTAATTTCTCTTTATTGTCTTTTTCTCTCTCTCTCTCTCTCTCTCTCTCTCTCTCTCTCTCTCTCTCTCTCTCTCTCTCTCTCTCTCTCTCTCTTTCTCTTCTATCGCTATTTACACACTAATTCCTCCTCTGATCCTCCTCTTATTGCATGCTTTCTCTCTTCGTCTTCTCCAGCGATCTCACTACATTAAACGGAGGAGGAGGAGGAAGAAGAAGAAGAAGAAGAGGAGGAGGAGGAGGAGGAGGAGGAGGAATACAAAGGAATAAAAAGGGGTACTTTCCTTCATCCCTATTCTGCTCACCTCTCTAAAGCAAGAATTGACCAGTATTCTCTATTTTTTATCATTCATGTGGCAACTCCGGAACTCCCTGCCTGCTTCTGTATTTCTTCCTTTCTACGACTAAAGAAACGTGCCAAATTGTAGTGAAAGTTAATCCCTTCATTATTATAACGCATTTTCATCCTAAATTTGTGGTGTATTTAGACGATTTTTTTGACATTAGGAAGGGTCTATGGAGGTCAAAAGATTAATGGGCGGAGTCCTCACTATTTTAATCCCCGACATAAGTTTCTGAAGGTGTATAAAATCTCCAAATAGTAAGTAGAATAAATACGAAAAAATGTGTCCTGGTACTGAAAGGGTTAAAGTGGTAAAATTTTTAGTTGATATAGATTGAAATAGAATCGGAGCAATGGTTTTTAAAGAGTGAGAGGGCAGTCATGGCAGTCACGGGGATATGGAGAGTAAGGCGAACACATGCCACAGCACAAAAGGAAGCTAAAAGGAAATCAGAAATAGAGTAACCTTTTGGCCTCGCTGCCTCGATATTTTGTTTCCTATAATGTTTAAATCTTCTAATTCCACAAATGTCTTCTAAGGTTTGAATTATTGATAAGAGAGATTTAGGACACTTCTCATTAAAGGAAGTTGAAAGGAAATCAGAAATAGAGTAACCTTTTGGCCTCGCTCCTCGATATTTTGTTTCCTATAATGCTTAAATCTAACTCCACAGCTGCCTTCTAACAAAACCTTGGGTATAATATCTTTCACAGTATATTTTTTTCTTTTCCTATGACTTGATCTATTAATAAGAGAGATTTAGGACAATTATCACAAAGGCAAGAGAGGGGGGGGAGGAGAAACACAGAAAACGTGATACTCAGTGATGTGAAGAAAACTGGAAGGTGGGTTTTCCATCGTGCATTGTTCCGCTGACGGTGATGAAGTGGAAATGTGTGTGTGTGTGTGTGTGTGTGTGTGTGTGTGTGTGTGTGTGTGTGTGTGTGTGTGTGTGTGTGTGTGTGTGTGTGTAATTTTGTATGGATTCATAAGCTTTACAGTAGTTTTAGTAGTCAAGTAGTTATATAATGGTGACGATGATGATGATAATAACAATAATAATGATAGTAATATTAACAACAACAACCAAAACAACAACAACAGCCAAAATAAAGAACAGAAAACAAAAATAAAGAAATTGAACAAATACAATAAGAAGAACAAGAACAAAAACAAGATTGAAAAGGAAATTAATCATGCTAACTCTTGTTTTCTTATTTTTGTTATTATTATTATTATTATTATTATTATTATTAGTAGTAGTAGTAGTAGTAGTAGTAGTAGTAGTAGTAGTGTTACTATTATCATTTTTTTTATTTCTATTTTTTTTGTCCATCTTGTTGTTCTTGTTCTTTTTCTTGTTCTTGTTCTTCTTCCTTTTCTTGTTCTTTTCTTCTTCTTCTTTTTCTTCTTCTTCTTCTTCTTCTTCTTCTTCTTCTTCTTCTTCTTCTTCTTCTTCTTCTTCTTCTTCTTCTTCTTCTTCTTCTTCCTTCAAAACACGAGGTGAAAAAATATAATACCCACAATTAAATAAAAAAAAATAATTAAAACTACAATAAACGAAAGGGAAAATAAATAATACTATGTAAAAAAAAAAAAAAAAAACGGTACTTTTCCCTTTTTTCCCTCACTTTTTTTCCCCAAATCTGCCGCACTCAAAAGTTTGGACGGGGGGAAAATAGTTTCATATCGTGCTGGTGATAAAGGAAAAATAGCTGTTGAAGAGGGGAGGGAAAAAATCAAAGTTGAAGTGTTTGGTGGGGGGGGGGCATTTAAAGCACCTAAGTATTTTAACCCTTTTTTCCCCTCTCAAAGTTTAGGTGAGGGGAAAAACTTCATCGTCAGAGCGTTTTCACGAAAGTGGTGGTGAAGTTTTGAAGTTGTGATGGTGAGGGAACGACCGTGTGTGTGTGTGTGTGTGTGTATGTATGTATGTATGTATGTATGTATAGAGACGTATAGTATATGTTTATGTATGGTCGAATGAGGAACGAAAGTGCACGAAATCTTATTATGTTGTATGTATGTATGTATGCATTATATTTGTAAGTGTGTATGTGGAGTCAGAGTGGAAGAAATAGGATGTATATATGTATGCATGAATGGATGAATGGATGGATGTAGAAAAACAGTACAGGAAATCCGTATGTATGTATGTGTGTGTGTGTGTGTGTGTGTGTGTGTGTGTGTGTGTGTGTGTGTGTGTGTGTGTATCTAGGTTTGTATGCACGTGAATTAGAAAGTGAAAGTTGTGTATTGGTGTATTTTGAAGTCGTCATCCTGCTGTCTTTACTCTACTTTCTTCTTTTTTTCCATCTTTATTTCTTCCTCATCATCTTGTTCGATATTCCACCTTTTCTTGCTTCGAAACTAGCATATTCATCCACTTTTTTCTCCCTTCTACTTTTTCTCCATCACCATCATCATCATCATGTTAAAATTGCTCTTCCTCTTCATTTTCTTCTTACTTCCAAACCATTTCATCTATACTCGTGTTTAATCTGCTCTATCATCTTCTTAGTCTTCTTCATCTATGTGTTGTTGTTTTTCCCTTGTCTTCTCGTTCTTCTGCTTGCATTTAATCAACGTTTATGTTCTTTTTTTTTTCCTCCAATCCATGAAAACAACTTTTTTTTATAAGCAATGTATTTGAATTTTCCTCTCACATTGAAGCGGTTTGGCACGTTTTTCCTTCTACTTTTTTTTTCTCTCTTCCCTACGAGACTTGAGATGATACCAACCCAACCTCTTTTTACCAGCAAATCTAATAATAGTTCCTCTTCTTGTCCAAAAAAGTCATTCAAGTGGCATTCAGTACAAATTGATGCCATTCCACCGTCAATATTAATGATTTGCCAAACGTCATATATTCAAGCTTTTTTTTTTTTTTTTTCTTTTAGATAATTTCATTTACTAGAGCGTGTGTGTTTTTTTTTATCTATTTTTTTCATTTATTTATTCATGATTTATTTGCAGATATTAGCACTTATTATTATCTTGAGCGTGTGTCATTGTTTATTTATTTTTCATTTATATATTTCTGCTTATCAGTCTTGCAGTCTTATAGCTTAAAATCCACATGTTATTTTTAGTTATATTCCAGCACATGCATTACATCTTAACTCCTTCAGTACTGGGACGCATTTCTACCTTGAATCTTTGATGTGTTTAGACGATTTCATTTACAATAGGAAGGGTCTATGGAGGTCAGAAGGTTAATGGCTAAAGTCTTTACTATTTTAATGTCCACGTAAGTTTCTGAAGCTGTATAAAATGACCGAATAGTGAGGAGAATGAATATGATAACGCGTCATGGTACAGAAGGGATTAATTACACAACTAAATCATGGAGATACCTTATAAGTTTATACCGTGGCTGACAGATGGCGCCAGATCAACATAGTAAATGAGGCTCAGGATTGTAAGACCACCACGTGTGTATTTCCCTGTTCAGAGTTTGTTTCTCCTTACCCAGCAGCGAGTCACAACTTCCGAATTACACCTGGTACCTAATTACTGCTAGGTGAACGGTGATCTACACTGTAAAGAATGCTCAACGATTTTCTCACCATCAGATATTTCAACCCTTGCTCTCGTTATCGTGTGTCGGGTACGCTAACTACTGCTCTATCTGCCTCTGTGTGTGTGTGTGTGTGTGTGTGTGTGTGTGTGTGTGTGTGTGTGTGTGTGTGTGTGTGTGTGTGTGTGTGTGTGTGTGTGTGTGTGTGTATGAAAGGTTTCAAGTCCATATTTTCAAACTGCTCTCTCATCGCCACTGTTTCCAAAGGCCACAGTGGTGATTAGCCTGGTTCAAATATGTTTTAACTATTGATGCTCAGTTGTCTTATATATGTTTGTTTGTTTTTTGTTAAGCTGCAACTGAACTCATGAAAACGCCATTAAAACTCTGATATTTCAACACAACAACCTGTTAGAATGTGTAAAATCACGGCACCACCTTTGAAACCATAAGAATACACTTCATTAAAACTTTCAATAACCACTGAAAGTTTGGTAAAAATGCAAAATTCTTATTAAAACTATGCCAAAATCTTTAAAATACTCTTCAAACTTGTATTCCCCGTGGTGTCTGTTAAACACGTGGAATACTATTTAGAATCATCATCAAAACCATGAGAACGTTCTTGAAATCTACAATATTTTTATTAAAATCTCTTAGATATGTGGAATCTCTCTTAACGCCTTCAGTAGTGGTACACATTTTTATCTAGAGATTTGTGTACCATTAGACCATATTAACATTAAGAGGAGTTTATGGAGGTCAGAAGATTAACTGATACAGTCTTCACTACTTTAATCCCTCACATAAGTTTCTGTAGATGTTTAAAATCACCAAATAGTAACCAGAATGAATATGGAAACGTGTCATGGTACTCAAAGGGTTAAGAGATCTCTAGAATCAATTAAATATCCCTAAATACAAAACAAAAACAAAAAATAACGTGACAGCGTTTCTTAAATCAAAAGTAACCTTATCAGAACCTCTTAAATATTTAGATTTTCTCTTAAATCGTTAAAATCAATAAAACACCCTTAAATACAAACCAAAAACAAAAATTAACATCCATTTGATCCCGTTAAAAGTGCAGAATTAAGAACCCGTTAAAGAGGCGGATTCATTGAAAAACTCGCTATAATCATGATAACATCCCTCAAAACAACAACAAAACTCCATTACAGCATTAAAACGAGTGGAGTTGAAGTGACGCGACTTGTAAGAGTTGGAATTATATTTGTAGGGAAGAAATCATTGAAAAACTATTGGTATAATAATGAAAACATCCCTCAAAACAACAACAAAACTCCATTACAGCATTAACGAGTGGAGATGAAGTGACGCGACGTGTGAGATTAGAAATACAGTTGTAGGGAAGAAATCTCGTGAATATATTAACCCCTTCAGTACCATGACGCGTTTTCATATTCACTCTGCTTACTATATGGTGATTTTAAACACCTTCAGAAACTTATGTGGGAGATTAGAATAGTGAAGACTTTGGCCATTAATATTCTGACCTTCATGGACCCTTCCTAATGTCAATAAAATAGTCTAATCGTACACAAAACTCAGAGTAAAAATGCATTCCAGTACGGAAGGGGTTAACATTGAGATCTGTCTATGGAGAAGTATAGTTAGTGGTCAGAAGTCCGGAACAGAATCCACAAACCGTGTAGAGAATTACAGTATCATTACAAACACTTATTCACGCACAGGCAGACAGACTGGCATTCAGATAGGTAGATAGAGAGTTAAAATGAAAGAAAGATAGATGGATAAATAGATAGATATATAAGTAGGTAGATTTTTTCTTATGTAAGAGAGGAAAGAAAATATTATAGAAAAGGCCCACTTAATTGCCAGCCCCCTTGCAGGTCAGATAGAGTAAATATATAGACCAGAATAGAGACCAAAAACTCATAAACAGATCTAAAAAAAATAAAATAAAAGTATATGACAAGCATTGCACTATTGTTACGTTTGGCCAAACATTAATAAAAAAATAAGGAAAGAAACAGTTATAGTCCCTTTAAGCACATCAGTAAATCAAAACCAATATGAAATGTTGGAAATAAGTGAAATAAACCACACACACACAATACAAACCAACAAGCGGACACTAATTTGATATCCAAACACACACACACACACACACACACACACACACACACACACACACACACACACACACACACACACACACATACAGACCTTCATCTCACCACTAACACCGCTGCACCTCACGGACTTCAGCGACACGAGGAATGAAAATTGAACCAAAATTCCCAAAACTACGACTTCTTACTGACAACCTTGTGTGTGATATGCTTAGACACGTTACAGGGTTGGCAAGGTTGATGTTAATACGAGACAAAGACAGAGAGATGGAGAGAGAGAGGGGGTAGTGTTAGGATGGAAAGAGAGAGAGATAGGGAGGGGGGAGGTAACTTTTAATGAATCTTTAAGACAGGCCAAGGAAACAGGAAAGGTTTGGTGGTGAAGGGGAAGAGGAAAAAATGCAGGAAAGTGTTGACAGAAAGGCAAAGTCGATTAATCCCAATGAGTGCCAGGTAATCAAAGTTTGTGGCCGTAAAAAAGAAAGGTGACAGAGAGAGAGAGAGAGAGAGAGAGAGAGAGAGAGAGAGAGAGACGGATGTGGATGGAATTTTCACTTTTCAATCCAAAAAAGTCGAGAAAATATGTGCTTTTGTTAACTCTCTCTCTCTCTCTCTCTCTCTCTCTCTCTCTCTCTCTCTCTCTCTCTCTCTCTCTCTCTCTCTCTCTCTCTCTCTCTCTCTCTCTCTCTCTCTCTCTCTCTCTCTCTCTCTCTCTCTCTCTCTCTCTCTCTCTCCTCTCTCTCTCTCTCTCTCTCTCTCTCTCTCCTCCTCTGAGGTTAATTTAGGAAGTGGTAAATAAAAGAGAAAAAAGAATGAAGTTTGATTGATAAGTGTGTGTGTGTGTGTGTGTGTGTGTGTGTGTGTGTGTGTGTGTGTGTGTGTGTTGTTGCAATGTTTTCTTTTTTTCTTTTCTTTCTTCTCCCTCATACGTACCTCCTCCTCCTTCTCCTCCTCCTCCTCCTCCTCCTCCTCCTCCTCCTCCTCCTCCTCCTCTCCTCTTCCTCTTCCTCTTCCTCTTCCTCCTCCTCCTCCTCCTCCAGCTTGAATTAGCTTCTAAATTGCCTCTAACTTTACCTTGTCCAGCTTAAGCCCTTTCTTGTTCCTTATTCCTCCTCCTCCTCCTCCTCCTCCTCCTCCTCCTCCTCCTCCTCCTCCTCCTCCTCCTCCTCCTCCTCCTCCTCCTCTTCCTTGTTTCCCTCCTCTCATCCATCACTCTCGTCACTCTCTCTTTCCTCGCTCCCTCCTCTTCCCTTAGCTTCCCTCTCTCTCTCTCTCTCTCTCTCTCTCTCTCTCTCTCTCTCTCTCTCTCTCTCTCTCTCTCTCTCTCTCTCTCTCTCTCTCTCTCTCTCTCTCTCTCTCTCTCTCTCTCTCATTTATCTTTAATCGTTACTTTACAGAACCAATCCCAACATCATTTCACATGTATTGAGAGAGAGAGAGAGAGAGAGAGAGAGAGAGAGAGAGAGAGAGAGAGAGAGAGAGAGAGAGAGAGAGAGAATTGTCCCCAAGAAAGATGATTTAAATTCCTGCTTTGTTTTTTCCCTTTGT
>NC_059264.1:6079082-6114082 GCF_017591435.1 Portunus trituberculatus | reverse complement strand
TACTGTGATAAAGAAAACGAATGAAAAGAATGAAAGAGTTGAACGAAAGAAGAAATTTTGAGTAAATGAAGGAATACTAGATAAAGATACGGCACATAAGAAGTGAAGGAGAGAGAGAGAGAGAGAGAGAGAGAGAGAGAGAGAGAGAGAGAGAGAGAGAGAGAGAGAGAGAAAGAAGATTGAAGTAATAGACAAGGAAGTGGAGAGATAATGCGAGATAATTAAGGAGGAAGTGAAGTGAAGGAAGGAGAGTCACCGAGCGAAGGGGGGAGGGAGGGAGGGAGAGAGAGAGTGAAGGAGAGAGAGAGAGAGAGAGAGAGAGAGAGAGAGAGAAGTAAGGAATGCAGGAAGTTATGTGTGGCTTTCTTTAGCTAACTGTATTGGAAGATTACTTGTTTTGTAAGATACAGTGTAATGGTGATGGCTGCGGTGGTGGTGGTAGTGGAGGTGGTGGTGGTGGTGGTGGTGTTTTTATGGGGTGGAGTGGAAGAGGAGGCTGCAGTCTTTGGAGGAACATTGTGTGTGTCTGTGTGTGTGTGTGCCGTGAATGTGTCTGGGTATGTGTCTGTGTGTCTGAAGTGTGCTTAGGTGTGTGTGTGTGTGTGTGTGTGTGTGTGTGTGTGTGTGTGTGTGTGTGTGTGTGTGTGTAGCTTTAGTAGGAATCAGTGTGTTAGTGTGTGTGTTGTGTGAAGGTATGTGAGGTGCAGGACAGGTGTGTTGATAAGACACGTCTAGTTTTGTTTCATTATTTTGACTTTTCTTTAGTAACTGACATATTTGATATCAATAT
This sequence comes from Portunus trituberculatus, assembly GCF_017591435.1. Taxonomy (NCBI): domain Eukaryota; kingdom Metazoa; phylum Arthropoda; class Malacostraca; order Decapoda; family Portunidae; genus Portunus; species Portunus trituberculatus. The sequence continues at coordinate 6,113,292 of NC_059264.1, read as the reverse complement.
TGTTTCCCTTGGTTTGGAAAGACAGACAAGACACAAGTGAACAAAGCGTGGAATGAGAATAGGTGAAGTCTTTTCACACACGACCAACCCTTCAGGAGGTAAACACATCACTTATGGAAGCAATAGAATATCTGACTTTTGATCTCTGAAATCTGATTGGGACAGAGTAAACTCAATGTTCCATCTATCAACTTCACACAACTTTCCAGACTACTATCCTCTCTTCTTCAATGACACTTTTGTATACAATGAACACTCTCTGTCTGTCCTTCATTTCTATTCTAAACTGGAGACTTAACCTCCTATCAATAACTCATATATCTATTATGAAGGTATACATTCTGGGTCATCCCTGCCAATTTTTTCCACCCGTCTTCGGACATCAGTGGGCCTCTTATTCACTGTAATTTTTGTAGGCCTTACCGATGCCTTCCTGCATAAAAAAGAAGACAGATTAAGAAAACCAACAAGAAGACAAGAACAAGCAGAGAGAGACAGACATTAATACATTAGTGAGGTGCAGACGTGTTGCAATGGTGTTAGTGCATGCAGGTGTTACAGATGAAGGCAGCACTCATTCTCGCGGTCCTCGGGGTGGCCTCTGCCGGGAACCGGTACGGACACGGCGGCGGCGGTACCGTGACTACTGTTGTGAGTCACGGCGGGGGCCATGGCGTGGGCGGTGGCGTGGGCGGTGGCGTGGGCGGTGGCGTGGGCGGCGGCGTGATCGTGGGCGGACGTGGCGGCTACGGCAGCAACGACTACCTGGTGAGTGGCGGCGAGGCGGCGCTAATGACACAGGTGGTTAAGCCGATGTGGTCACGTGTTCTTAAACGCTTTTAGTGGTACTTCAATTTAGAATCTGCCTCGTCATAGGGAGAAACAAACACGGAAACTCGTCCAATCATCTATGTGGCCTTTGCAAACAGTCCTGGTGAGAGAACAGAGCGTTTAAGAGCCCGTGTCACTGTGCTATGTGTTGCAGCATGCCGGGTGTGGGCGTATCTTTGCCTCCGTACCTTTCTTCGTGTCTGCTTTACGTTCGTATATGGAATTATCTCATTATTCTTCATTTCTGCATCTCTGAGGTGGCAATGCTGTGCGTTACTTTACCCCTTAATTCTCAAAGTTAAGGCAACGGTAATGTAAAAACAGCTTAATATTGACGTAAGACAACCACCACCGCCACGACACCCTCCCGCCGCCGCAGGTTGATCTGAGCTACGGCTACAGCGACTACCACTTCTCCTGGAGGCACGACGGAGGCAGGAAGTACGACGGCCAGAGTGCCAACTACTACTGCAAGTCCCTGGGCTACGGATGGCAGGGCGTCAGCATCGAGACTCCCTATGAGGACGCCATCATCTCCAAGATCATCTACCATGGTGAGTGTCCTCCACTCTTTTCATTGCATTCCGTAATACTTCACCACCATCTCCACTACTTTCCAAAGGCTGTGCGTAACGATTTATTTACGTAAGATGGGAAAGACTGGGCAAGAGAAAAAAAGATTGAACAAAGAGGCCCACTTAGATGCCAGTTCCCAGTGTGTTTTTAAGGTTTTAGAAACAACAAATTAACTTTTTTACGTTAATGAAGGAAGAGATACACGGACCTAGTTATCTGTGAGGCTTGTGGAAGTAGTCATGGTAGAAGAGAAAACTTTGGCCGTGTTTTTTAGGATTCTACAGACAGATTAGCTTTTTTTGTGCGCTAATAAAGAGAGAGATAGTCCAGGCTAATTATCTCTGGCCTTTGTAAATAGTGGAGGTAGTAGAGCAAACTTCGACATAGTAGCCCCTCCCAGCCCCCTCCAACCCCTCACACTGATCCCTTCTTTCACCCCCCCAGACAACGTGAAGTACATCTGGACCAGCGGCTACAGGAGCGGCTACTCCTTCCAGTGGGGCTCCGGCAACCCATTCTACGGCATCAACTGGTCTTACACTGGCAGGTGAGCTCACGTCATACTACTGCTATTACTATTACTACTACTGTTGCTACTATTTCTAATACTATTGATAATAATAGTAGTAGTGGATAAGGTGATGAGCATGGGATCGGCTAAACGTGCATGCCTAGGTTCGAATCCCACCACGTGCTGTCTTAAAACTTTTTTATTTGTCGAGTGGTTTAAAGTTACCTACATGTCACCATGTTACACCGGTTATAGTTAGAGGTATAATTACCTTACACCCAAGATGCGCTTGGGTGGTGATATGGGCCCTAATATGGGTACCACTATGAATAAAATTGCCTGCGCCACTAATAAGTGGAAGCTGACCAGCGCTTTCCATATACTCTTCAACTATACCTACAGGTGCTATAGGCCATAACATAAAAAACAACAACTTGCTTTTCCCTTAATGATACAAAGATATTTTTTAAACACAGAAGAATATAAAAACACATCATTCTCTGCCTTACACAGTTCACACTCTCATAAGAAACAACTGAAAAAAATTCCCAAAACATACCAAGAAATATAAGATCACATCTTGCACTCTACAAATCTTATCTTCCCAGCAAAAATAAACTAAAGAAAGACAGAAAATTTTTTTTAAAAGCCCTAAACTAGTAACGCCACACACTCCAGCAAGTCACACACTCCAACATTTCCAGATCACGTTTTTTTTTTTTTCTTTACTTGTATTTTCAAATTATGTTCTATTCTCGTACTCTCAAATCATATCTCAAACATGACTTTGCATCGCTATGCACGACTTTCATCATCTCACTCCTGTTCTGTCCACCTCCCTAATGCAGGACTTAACCTGTGCTCTCAATCATTCATCCATTTCTGTGGTACACTGTGTTACTTCATGAATGTGTCTGTATACCCATTTACCTATGATCTTGATTAATTTAAGAGAGAGGTTTCAAGACATTTATCCCATTCTTTTGGCTAACTCTCTCGAGCCTGCTCAGGAACTAGCAGCTAAGTGGGCCTCTTTATTTAATCATTTTTTGTTGCCTCTGGTTAGATTTCCTCTATTATAAAAGAAAATCTTTTATTTCCCGCAAATCACTCACTACTACCAATTAACATACTATGCTCTCACTCCCTCCTCCCTCAGCCAAGGCAAGCCCCAGCCAGACAACGCTGAGAACGGCAAGGAATACTGTCTGGCCGTGCTCAACAACTTCTACAACGACGGTATTAAGTGGCACGACGTCGCCTGCCACCACGAGAAGCCCATCATCTGCGAGCGTCCCCGTGTGTATGGCGGCTACGGCTCCTCCCACGGCTCCGTCGGCGGCGGCTCCACTGGGGCTCACAATGCTGGTGTTGGTGGTGGTGTTGGTGGTGGTGTTAGTGGTGGTGTTAGTGTTGGAGGTGGTGCCTACGGTCGCTAAGTGTGGATTGACATGCAAGCTCCATGATTTGAAACACCAGTCTGCTCCCACCCCGGCCATCTGCTACTACAGTGCTGCTTTCCCTCTTCTCTTGTTTTTTCCTCCTTTTTTGTTTGTCTTGTTACCGTCACGTGATTTCTGTGTCGTGGCGTCTCTCAAGCACTTAATAAATGAGTTGTGTATGTCTGTTTATCATTTGTATGAATCCTTTGTTCTTTGTTTCCTTATCATTTATTTGTCATTATCTCTTCATGAATTTGTCCTGTGTTTTTCCTCACCTCTCGTTTTTTTTTTTTTTTCGGTCTTCAGTATTTTGTAAGGACCACAACCTGTCCCTCCTCAGTAACTGCCTCAACAAAGTTATCTATACCTAGACGTACTTCCACAGTCTGGTGCGGGACTCTCACCTGTGCTGGCAGGTACAACCTCTTGCCGTAAGCCAGGCTCTGCTCCCTCTTCATTTCTATCATCAACCATGGCTAGCTATACTGAACGAGTCAGCACCTGCATGACTCAGCGTTTGGTACACTCCTATACTGCTCTGAGGTCGCCACGCTGCTTAACCCTCCAACAGGGAAGGAATATTACTATTTCCTCCAAACACTCGTCACTGGAAAGATGTCAGCCAAGTTCTAGGAAGAGAACAAGTATACTGTATTTGAGGACTGTAATATGATGAACTACTTCCCTATTAAGAACAACGAACAAACAAACCACCCACGTTCATTCCTTGTTGCAGCCTTCTAGTTGAGTAATTGTTACCTGTAATCTTCCTGACGATGAGCCCAGCACACTAACCAGGCTGGTATTGGGGACAAAACACACACCATTACCAAACTCTAACTATAAAGTTGTAATCCTTTGATCCTATTCTTATCCAAGCTTCAGGACCAATAGCATTTAAAACCCAACAGCCCACGAAAAAAAAATGGCCACAAGTGCTGGCCACGTGCACCCAACGGTGTGGTTGTAACCTACACCAGAGAGTTCCTTCCAGAGCCTGATTTGGCACCTTGGCGGTCTCAGAGGATTCTTTACTTCACGTACTTGGCTGGGACATACCGAATCAATATCAAAGATATATATATATATATATATATATATATATATATATATATATATATATATATATATATATATATATATATATATATATATATATATATATATATATATATATATATATATATATATATATATATATGTGTGTGTGTGTGTGTGTGTGTGTGTGTGTGTGTGTTCTTTTGCCCTGCATTGGGCACTCACAACCTTCCTCTCAGACCTCAACCCGGGAACTTTGCGAGATGCTCCGCTCTCTGCTCATGTGACCATGGACGGGAGGAGAGGAGTGGGAAAGGGACACAGCCCAACCTCCACTCTGCTCGTCTGTCTGCGCTCAGTAAACACAAAGAGCAAAAACATTTCGCCCCAGCAAGGCAACATAGCAAAAGGCAATCACGTGGTTGCTTCTAATTCTTCCATAAAAATGAGGCTATGCTCATAACACACCCTTTCCCAATGAAAATTTTGGAAGACTTTGTAACTTACTAAGTTTGAAATTCAAATAAAAACCTTGCAACTTCCCCACTGGTTAAACTGAAAAGGACTCTCATGAACTTTTACTACATATCACTATAATAATGCACCACAGTAACTGGGACACATATCATCTCTCAAATTAGTAACAAATTATTGCACCTTCTCATGTTTGAGGGGTTCCACTCACACAGTTTCATTAGATAGGGTGGAATCAAAAGATTTAAGTCTCATCAACTCTCCTTCTCTGACTGACTGTCTTCAGTCTCTTTCTCACCGCCGGAATGTTGCGTCCCTTGCTATCTTTTATCGCTATTTTCATGGTAACTGCTCTATTGATTTTGCTGACTGCATGCCTACAGTTATACTCATGCTCCCATTTGCTCGCTTTTTGCTTCTTGGACACGACAGATTACATTGAAACCATCATTCAAAAAATTGGTGCTTCACGGCCAAAATTGCACATTACTCTCAAGTGCAGCGTCACCTTCACTCTTCACTCCTGGCGACCACTCGACGACACGGGAGTCACCACACTCACCTAAAGGCTGCCCCTTTCCAGGCGACAGCACACACATTCCCGCACACGGAGTGAAACTCTCACATGTGGTACAGTGGAACCAAGCGTGCTTTGGTGTCCGAGGGATCTCCAAGCACACGGGTTCGAATCCTAGCCACAGTCAGAGTGTAGGTAGGGCTTCCTTACTCGAGGTAAAAGTTCCCTAGCGGGTTCCTGTATGTTTACCTTCCCCACCATGCTCGACTCTTTGTCGCTTCAATGTGGACGGCAACCATCACCATTCACTAACTTTTTCCGGCCTAACACTTGACAGTCAGAAACTTGGCCCCACAAAGTCCCCAGCACCACTGAGGAAACTTCACGAGCGGCAGGCAAGAAATTATCAAAGACAGCTTCACTCCACAATGTCTCTTGGCGCCACGTCCTAACGCTCCTACAAACATCATCTTAACGCCAGTCCCAGCAGCATATCTCATGATCCGCATATTAGGGGCAACAACCCTCGTCAGTTATAATAGTAATCATAAGGGCAGCTCACTTGATGAGCATTTACCCTCCGTGTCTGAGTCTGGTCCTGCAGGGAAGCAATCTGCTCCCTGCCTCCAGCACACTCCATAAGGGGCTGGGTGGGGTTAAAGGGAAACTCTTATTACCTCCCAAACAGAGTCAGGACTCCCACTGCCCTAGGCAGCAATCCCTAATTCCTCCGACACAACTACCTGGGACGCGGACCATCGCCAACAGGATCCCAAGCAGGTGACGACTCACCCTGAGTGCCAGCTCAAGCAGGTTCTGCAGGGTGAAGCAAACCAACAAACTTAACTCTAAATATTCAACACTCCAGTCTCACCCTCAGCAACACTATCAACAACACTAGGCATTTTCTGTGGTGACTGTAATCCTGCAGTCAGCCCCAGCGCTCTGATCCACCGGGAAGCCCTTCTCTGACACGCACAAACTCTTGCCAACAGCGGGACAGCTCCCTGAGCACTCTGTCCCTACTCCGCCCACACTGCAGCGCCAACACAAACACTCCTCTCTTGATGGCGCTGCCTTTTCGCAGTCGAGCCCAAGAGTCACACATCCCACGGGATCTCGACGCTGTGACCTCGATTAACCTCAGAGAGAGTACTATCACAAAGACCAGAGTTAACGCTGCCAACAGCCCACTCATCTAGGACCCGGTCAGCGGATGACTCCTGCAGCTACACTCTCCCACCTGCCAGGTCATTATTCCTCAGAGGGAAATCAACAGGTGACAGTAGCAGGTTATCAATGAACAAGAAAAGGGAAGAAGGAAGAAAAAATAATGACTTACTTAATGAAACTTGGAAAAACTTAAAAAGGAGGAAAATTCTAGCTTGGGTGAAGAAGGAAGAGGAAAATGCTTGGGCTGATAAAGAGAAGATGAAGAGGGAGAGAAGAAGCGATGGATGGTTCCTCTTATCTCCTCTTCTGTTCGTAATGTTGTTCGTCCTTTCTTTTCTTCTTACTTCCCTTTTTTCTCTCTTTCTTTCTGTTTCCTCCAATCTTCTTTTTCTTGCTTTCTTCTTCCCTTTTTTAACTTTTCCTCTGCTGTTTCTTTCTTCTTCCTTCTTTTAGTTTTCTTTCTTCTTTCTTTTCCTCCTCATCATCTACTTCATCTATTTCTGTTTTTCCGTCTGTCATATTCATCTTCTCAACATCTCAATCTCTACTCTCCTTTCTGTCATCATCCCTCTTCCTCTTCTTTTTCTTCTCCTCTTTCTCTCCCCCCCTCATCTCCTTGTGATCTCCTTTACCCTCCCGCATTGTTCCCCCTCCCTTGTCTCCTTCGCTTCATTCCTCCTTGTCATCTCTCCCCTCCTCATCTCCCTGTCTCCCTCTCTCCCTCTCTCCCTCCGACCTTCCTTCCTGTGAGGTGTGAGGCAGTCAGGTGTGTGTATATAAGGCAGGTGTGTCTCAGTGAGGCACACACTTCTTCCTTGAGCACGGTGAGTGAAGGAAGCAGGAGCAGGAGCAAGAGGAGCGGGAGGAGAAGAAGGAGAAGGAAGAGGAAGGGGAGGAGGAAAAATGGTGTTTTGTGTGATTTCTTGACTGTGAGAGGAGAAATGTAGGAAAGTGAGAAGAAAGTGTGAAAGAGAGGAATTTTTGTGGGGGAGTGGTAGTAGTAGTAAAAGTAGTAGTAGTTGTAGTTGTAATTGTAGTAGTAGTAGTAGTAGTAGTAGTAGCAGTAGTAGGAAGTTATTGTGATGAAGGAGGTTAACAAATAGAATATAAGAAGTGAAGGAAAGAAGAAATTCTGAATAAATGAAGGAATTTTAAAGATAAGGTATGTGGGAACTCAATAAGAAAAAAGAAGAGAGAGAGAGAGAGAGAGAGAGAGAGAGAGAGAGAGAGAGAGAGAGAGAGAGAGAGAGAGAGAGAGATTGAAGTAATAGACAAGGAAGTGGAGAGATAATGCGAGATAATTAAGGAGGAAGTGAAATGAAGTGAAGGAAGGAGAGTCACCGAGCGAAGGGGAGGAGAGGGGAGGAGGAGAGGAGAGAGAGAGAGAGAGAGAGAGAGAGAGAGAGAGAGAGAGAGAGAGAGAGAGAGAGAGAGAGAGAGAGAGAGGGAGAGAAGTAAGGAATGCAGGAAGTTGTGTGGCTTTCTTTAGCTAACTGTATTGGAAAATGACTTGTTTTGTTAGATACAGTGTAATGGTGGTGGTGGTGGTGGTGGTGATGGTGGTGGTGTTTTTAAGGACTGGAGTAGAAAAGGAGGCTGGAGTCTTTGGAGGAACATTGTGTGTGTCTGTTTGCTTCCCGTGAGTGTGTCCGAGTATGTGTCTAAGTGTCTGAAGTGTGTTAGTGTGTGTGTGTGTGTGTGTGTGTGTGTGTGTGTGTGTGTGATGGTGTGTGAGGTGCAGGACAGGTGTGTTGATAAGACACGTCTAGTTTTGTTTCATTATTTTGACTTTTCTCTTTTAACTGACATATTTGATATCAATATTGTTTCCCTTGGTTTGGAAAGACAGACAAGACACAAGTGAACAATGCGTGGAATGAGAATAGGTGAAGTCTTTTCACACACGACCAACCCTTCAGGAGGTAAACACATCACTTATGGAAGCAATAGAATATCTGACTTTGCCTTTGATTTTAGAAATATCTGATTGGGACAGAGTAAATTTACCATTGTTCAGTGCATCAAAAACTCAGTCTTTGATCTATCAATGCGACGCAAATTACCAGACAACTATCCCCTCTTCTTCAACTGCCCCCTCTTGTATACAATGAACACCCTCGGTCTGTCCTTCATTTCTATTCTAAACTGGAGACTTAACCTCTTATCAATAACTCATATATCTATTATGAAGGTAAACGTTCTAGGTCATCCCTGCCTGTTTTTTCTCTTCGAATTTAAGACACTTATTCTATGGCTTTGGCTGACGCTTGTCTCTGCATGGGCCTGAAACCTCAGTGGGCCTCTTATTCACTGTAATTTTTGTAGGCCTTACCGATGCCTTCCTGCATAAAATAGAAGACAGATTAAGAAAACCAACAAGAAGACAAGAACAAGCAGAGAGACAGACATTAATACATTAGTGAGGTGCAGACGTGTTGCAATGGTGTTAGTGCATGCAGGTGTTACAGATGAAGGCAGCACTCATTCTCGCGGTCCTCGGGGTGGCCTCTGCCGGGAACCGGTACGGACACGGCGGCGGTACCGTGACTACTGTTGTGAGTCACGGCGGGGGGCATGGCGTGGGCGGTGGCGTGGGCGGTGGCGTGGGCGGCGGCGTGGGCGGTGGCGTGGGCGGCGGCGTGGGCGGCGGCGTGATCGTGGGCGGACATGGCGGCTACGGCAGCAACGACTACCTGGTGAGTGGCGGCGAGGCGGCGCTAATGACACAGGTGGTTAAGCCGATGTGGTCACGTGTTCTTAAACGCTTCAACACCTTAACTTGACTGGGTTCAAGAGGCCGCACTGAAGGTTTTTGGGATTTTAGCGATGCTTTTTTATATTAAGGGTCGTATAACAAAGATCTAGATTTTTGATAGACTAATATGAGTAATTGAGGCTTTTCAGTGTTCTTTTATGAGTTTGGTGATAGTTTAACAAGGATCTTGCATATAAAACAGGATCTAATCAAAGTTACCGGGGCTTTCATGTAAATTTTTCAGTTGCATGTTTTGCAACGGTGTTTACATAGCCGATGGTAGTTCAGTAAGAATTGCTAGTGTGTGTTTCCAAGGGTTTTTCTTCAGTATCTAATGGTAATTTACCAATTTAGCAAAATATTTAGCGGACTATAGTGAAAGTCATAGAGGTTTCAAGGGTATTTCAAGCTTTTAGTGGTACTTCAATTTAGAATCTGCCTCGTCATAGGGAGAAACAAACACGGAAACTCGTCCAATCATCTATGTGGCCTTTGCAAACAGTCCTGGTGAGAGAACAGAGCGTTTAAGAGCCCGTGTCACTGTGCTATGTGTTGCAGCATGCCGGGTGTGGGCGTATCTTTGCCTCCGTACCTTTCTTCGTGTCTGCTTTACGTTCGTATATGGAATTATCTCATTATTCTTCATTTCTGCATCTCTGAGGTGGCAATGCTGTGCGTTACTTTACCCCTTAATTCTCAAAGTTAAGGCAACGGTAATGTGAAAACAGCTTAATATTGACGTAAGACAACCACCACCGCCACACGACACCCTCCCCGCCGCCGCAGGTTGATCTGAGCTACGGCTACAGCGACTACCACTTCTCCTGGAGGCACGACGGAGGCAGGAAGTACGATGGCCAGAGTGCCAACTACTACTGCAAGTCCCTGGGCTACGGATGGCAGGGCGTCAGCATCGAGACTCCCTATGAGGACGCCATCATCTCCAAGATCATCTACCATGGTGAGTGTCCTCCACTCTTTTCATTGCATTCCGTAATACTTCACCACCATCTCCACTACTTTCCAAAGGCTGTGCGTAACGATTTATTTACGTAAGATGGGAAAGACTGGGCAAGAGAAAAAAAGATTGAACAAAGAGGCCCACTTAGATGCCAGTTCCCAGTGTGTTTTTAAGGTTTTAGAAACAACAAATTAACTTTTTTACGTTAATGAAGGAAGAGATACACGGACCTAGTTATCTGTGAGGCTTGTGGAAGTAGTCATGGTAGAAGAGAAAACTTTGGCCGTGTTTTTTAGGATTCTACAGACAGATTAGCTTTTTTTGTGCGCTAATAAAGAGATAGTCCAGGCTAATTATCTCCGGCCTTTGTAAATAGTGGAGGTAGTAGAGCAAACTTCGACATAGTAGCCCCTCCCAGCCCCCTCCAACCCCTCACACTGATCCCTTCTTTCACCCCCCCAGACAACGTGAAGTACATCTGGACCAGCGGCTACAGGAGCGGCTACTCCTTCCAGTGGGGCTCCGGCAACCCATTCTACGGCATCAACTGGTCTTACACTGGCAGGTGAGCTCACGTCATACTACTGCTATTACTATTACTACTACTGTTGCTACTATTTCTAATACTATTGATAATAATAGTAGTAGTGGATAAGGTGATGAGCATGGGATCGGCTAAACGTGCATGCCTAGGTTCGAATCCCACCACGTGCTGTCTTAAAACTTTGCTATTTGTCGAGTGGTTTAAAGTTACCTACATGTCACCATGTTACACCGGTTATAGTTAGAGGTATAATTACCTTACACCAAAGATGCGCTTGGGTGGTGATATGGGCCCTAATATGGGTACCACTATGAATAAAATTGCCTGCGCCACTAATAAGTGGAAGCTGACCAGCGCTTTCCATATACTCTTCAACTATACCTACAGGTGCTATAGGCCATAACATAAAAAACAACAACTTGCTTTTCCCTTAATGATACAAAGATATTTTTTAAACACAGAAGAATATAAAAACACATCATTCTCTGCCTTACACAGTTCACACTCTCATAAGAAACAACTAAAAAAATTCCCAAAACATACCAAGAAATATAAGATCACATCTTGCACTCTACAAATCTTATCTTCCCAGCAAAAATAAACTAAAGAAAGACAGAAAATTTTTTTAAAAACCCTAAACTAGTAACGCCACACACTCCAGCAAGTCACACACTCAAACATTTCCAGATCTCGTTTTTTTTTTTCTTTACTTGTATTTTCAAATCATGTTCTATTCTCGTACTCTCAAATCATATCTCAAACATGACTTTGCCTCGCTATGCACGACTTTCATCATCTCACTCCTGTTCTGTCCACCTCCCTAATGCAGGACTTAACCTGTGCTCTCAATCATTCATCCATTTCTGTGGTACACTGTGTTACTTCATGAATGTGTCTGTATACCCATTTACCTATGATCTTGATTAATTTAAGAGAGAGGTTTCAAGACATTTATCCCATTCTTTTGGCTAACTCTCTCGAGCCTGCTCAGGAACTAGCAGCTAAGTGGGCCTCTTTATTTAATCATTTTTGTTGCCTCTGGTTAGATTTCCTCTATTATAAAAGAAAATCTTTTATTTCCCGCAAATCACTCACTACTACCAATTAACATACTATGCTCTCACTCCCTCCTCCCTCAGCCAAGGCAAGCCCCAGCCAGACAACGCTGAGAACGGCAAGGAATACTGTCTGGCCGTGCTCAACAACTTCTACAACGACGGTATTAAGTGGCACGACGTCGCCTGCCACCACGAGAAGCCCATCATCTGCGAGCGTCCCCGTGTGTATGGCGGCTACGGCTCCTCCCACGGCTCCGTCGGCGGCGGCTCCACTGGGGCTCACAATGCTGGTGTTGGTGGTGGTGTTGGTGGTGGTGTTAGTGTTGGAGGTGGTGCCTACGGTCGCTAAGTGTGGATTGACATGCAAGCTCCATGATTTGAAACACCAGTCTGCTCCCACCCCGGCCATCTGCTACTACAGTGCTGCTTTCCCTCTTCTCTTGTTTTTTCCTCCTTTTTTGTTTGTCTTGTTACCGTCACGTGATTTCTGTGTCGTGGCGTCTCTCAAGCACTTAATAAATGACTTGTGTATGTCTGTTTATCATTTGTATGAATCCTTTGTTCTTTGTTTCCTTATCATTTATTTGTCATTATCTCTTCATGAATTTGTCCTGTGTTTTCCTCACCTCTCGTTTTTTTTTTTTTTCGGTCTTCAGTATTTTGTAAGGACCACAACCTGTCCCTCCTCAGTAACTGCCTCAACAAAGTTATCTATACCTAGACGTACTTCCACAGTCTGGTGCGGGACTCTCACCTGTGCTGGCAGGTACAACCTCTTGCCGTAAGCCAGGCTCTGCTCCCTCTTCATTTCTATCATCAACCATGGCTGGCTATACTGAACGAGTCAGCACCTGCATGACTCAGCGTTTGGTACACTCCTATAATGCTCTGAGGTCGCCACGCTGCTTAACCCTCCAACAGGGAAGGAATATTACTATTTCCTCCAAACACTCGTCACTGGAAAGATGTCAGCCAAGTTCTGGGAAGAGAACAAGTATACTGTATTTGAGGAATGTAACATGATGTAAAATACTTCCTATTGAGAACAACGAACAAACAAACACCCACGTTCATTCCTTGTTGCAGCCTTCTAGTTGAGTAATTGTTACCTGTAATCTTCCTGACGATGAGCCCAGCACACTAACCAGGCTGGTATTGGGGACAAAACACACGCCATTACCTAACTCTAGGTAACTATAAAGTTGTAATCCTTTGATCCTATTCTTATCCAAGCTTCAGGACCAATAGCATTTAAAACCCAACAGCCCACGAAAAAAAAAATGGCCACAAGTGCTGGCCACGTGCACCCAACAGTGTGGTTGTAACCTACACCAGAGAGTTCCTTCCAGAGCCTGATTCAGCACCTTGGCGGTCTCAGAGGAATCTTTACTTCACGTACTTGGCTGGGACATACCGAGTCAATATCAAAGATATATATATATATATATATATATATATATATATATATATATATATATATATATATATATATATATATATATATATATATATATATATATATATATATATATATATATATATATATATATATATATATATATATATATATTTTTGCCCTGCAGTGGGCACTCACGAGCTTCCTCTCAGACCTCAACCCGGGAACTTTGCGAGACGCTCCGCTCTCTACACATGTGACCATGGACGGGAGGGGTGGAGTGGGAGAGGGACACATCCCAACCTCCACTCTGCTCGTCTGTCTGCACTCACTAAACACAAAGAGCAAAAACTTTTCTCCCCAGCAAGGCAACATAGCAAAAGGCAATCACGTGGTTGCTTCTAATTTTTCCATAAAAATGAGGCTATGCTCATAACACACCCTTTTCCAATGAAAAATTTTGGAAGTCTTTCTAACTTACTAAGTTTTAAGTTCAAATAGAAAACTTGCAACTTCCCCACTGGTTAAACTGGAAAGGATTCTCATGAACTTTTACTACATATCACTATAATAATGCACCACAGTAACTGGGACACATATCATCTCTCAAATTAGTAACAAATTATTGCACCTTCTCATGTTTGAGGGGTTCCACTCACACAGTTTCATTAGATAGGGTGGAATCAAAAGATTTAAGTCACATCAACTCTCCTTCTCTGACTGACTGTCTTCAGTCTCTTTCTCACCGCCGGAATGTTGCATCCCTTGCTGTCTTTTATCGCTATTTTCATGATAACTGCTCTACCGATCTTGTTGAATGCATGCCTACAGTTATACTCATGCTCTCATTTGCTCGCTTTTTGCTTCTTGGACACGACAGATTACATTGAAACCATCATTCAAAAAATTGGTGCTTCACGGCCAAAATTGCACATCACTCTCAAGTGCAGCGTCACCTTCACTCTTCACTCCTGGCGACCACTCGACGACACGGGAGTCACCACACTCACCTAAAGGCTGCCCCTTTCCAGGCGACAGCACACACATTCCCGCACACGGAGTGAAACTCTCACATGTGGTACAGTGGAACCAAGCGTGCTTTGGTGTCCGAGAGATCTCCAAGCACACATGTTCGAAACCTAGCCACAGTCAGAGTGTAGGTAGGGCTTCCTTACTCGGGGTAAAGGTTCCCTAGCGGGTGAGCTTTTAGACAGGAGGTACCGTAAAAAAATCTCCTTTAGTCCATAAATCCCGTGAAAAGCCCACATGGCATAAAAACAAAAGCCCTTCGCCACAAACCCCGGCTCTAACATCAGCCTAGCCAGCCAGCGTGCCACTAGGCAAACTCTACTGGTCCCTGTAACTGTTCCTGTATGTTTACCTTCCCCACCATGCTCGACTCTTTGTCGCTTCAATGTGGACGGCAACCATCACCATTCACTAACTTTTTCCGGCCTAACACCTGACAGTCAGAAACTTGGCCCCACAAAGTCCCCAGCACCACTGAGGAAACTTCACGAGCGGCAGGCAAGAAATTATCAAAGACAGCTTCACTCCACACTGTCTCCTGGCGCCACGTCCTAACGCTCCTACAAACATCATCTTAACGCCAGTCCCAGCAGCATATCTCATGATCCGCATATTAGGGGCAACAACCCTCGTTAGCTATAATAGCAATCATAAGGGGCAGCTCACTTGATGACCATTTACCCTCCGTGTCTGAGTCTGGTCCTGCAGGGAAGCAATCTGCTCCCTGCCTCCAGCATACTCCATAAGGGGCTGGGTGGGGTGAAAGAGAAACTCTTATTACCTCCCAAACAGAATCAGGACTCCCACTGCCCTAGGCAGCAATCCCTAATTTCTCCGACACAACTACCTGGTATGTTAGCATGTCCTTTGTTTTTCCCATACTCCCTTTCTGTCTGACGTCACGTCCTTCCCCTCAGTCCTCGCTCGCCGCCGCCTGAGGCGACACGCTACGCCTCATGCCTCTCGTTTCGCTCAGTTTACACTTGTTGTGTATTGTGCTACCGTAAATACACTTTCATAATGGACTCAGGTGTCTCCATGCTACCCCTGTTTTACGACAACTACCACACTGGGACGCGGCCACAGGATCCCCACCAGGTGACGACTTCCCCTGAGTGCCAGCTCCAACAGTCTCTGCAGGGTGAAGTAAACCAACAAACTTAACTCTAAATACTCAACACTCCAGTCTCACCCTCAGCACTACTCTCAACTACACGAGGCATCTTCTGTGGTGACTGTGCAATCCTGCAGTCAGCCCCAGCACTCTGATCCACAGGGAAGCCCTTCTCTGACATGCACAAACTCTTGCCAGCAGCGGGACAGCTCTCTGAGGACTCTGTCCCCACTTCTCCCACACTGCAGCGCCAACACAAACACTGGTGGTGCTGCCTTTTCGCAGTCGAGCCCAAGAGTCACACATCCCACGGGATCTCGACGCTGGGAGCTCGACTCACCTCAGAGAGAGTACTATCACAAAAACCAGAGTTAACGCTGCCAGCAGCCCACTCATCTAGGACCCGGTCAGCAGATGACTTCTGCAGCTAAACTCTCCCACCTGCCAGGTCATTATTCCTCAGAAGGAAATCAACAGGTGACAGTAGCAGGTTATCAATGAACAAGAAAAGGGACGAAGGGAGAATAAAATGAAGACTTACTTAATGAAACTGATTGGAAAAACTTAAAAAGGAGGAAAATTCTAGCTTGGGTGAAGAAGGAAGAGGAAAATGCTTGGGCTGATAAAGAGAAGATGAAGAGGGAGAGAAGAAGCGATGGATGGTTCCTCTTATCTCCTCTTATGTTCGTAATGTTGTTCGTCCTTTCTTTTCTTCTTACTTCCCTTTTTTCTCTCTTTCTGTTTCCTCCAATCTCCTTTTTCTTGCTTTCTTCTTCCTTCTTTAACTTTGCCTCTGCTGTTTCTTTCTTCTTCCTTCTTTTAGTTTTCTTTCTTCTTTCTTTTCCTCCTCATCATCTACTTCATCTATTTCTGTTTCTCCGTCTGTCATATTTATCTTCTCAACATCTCAATCTCTACTCTCCTTTCTGTCATCATCCCTCTTCCTCTTCTTTTCCTTCTCCTCTTTCTCTCCCCCCCTCATCTCCTTCTGATCTCCTTTACCCTCCCGCATTGTTCCCCTTCCCTTCTCTCCTTCGCTTCATTCCTCCTTGTCATCTCTCCCCTCCTCATCTCCCTGTCTCCCTCTCTCCCTCTCTCCCTCCGACCTTCCTTCCTGTGAGGTGTGAGGCAGTCAGGTGTGTGTATATAAGGCAGGTGTGTCTCAGTGAGGCACACACTTCTTCCTTGAGCACGGTGAGTGAAGGAAGCAGGAGCAGGAGCAAGAGGAGCGGGAGGAGAAGAAGGAGAAGGAAGAGGAAGAGGAGGAGGACTATGTTGTTTTGTGTGATTTCTTGACTGTGAGAGGAGAAATGTAGGAAAGTGAGAAGAGAGTGTGAAAGAGAGGAATTTTTGTGGGGGAGTGGTAGTAGTAGTAAAAGTAGTAGTAGTTGTAGTTGTAATTGTAGTAGTAGTAGTAGTAGTAGTAGTAGTAGTAGTAGTAGTAGAAGTTATTGTGATGAAGGAGGTTAACAAATAGAATATAAGAAGTGAAGGAAAGAAGAAATTCTGAATAAATGAAGGAATTTTAAAGATAAGGTATGTGGGAACTCAATAAGGAAAAAGAAGAGAGAGAGAGAGAGAGAGAGAGAGAGAGAGAGAGAGAGAGAGAGAGAGAGAGAGAGAGAGAGAGAGATTGAAGTAATAGACAAGGAAGTGGAGAGATAATGCGAGATAATTAAGGAGGAAGTGAAATGAAGTGAAGGAAGGAGAGTCACCGAGCGAAAAGGGGAGGGAGGGAGGGAGGGAGAGAGTGAAGGAGAGAGAGAGAGAGAGAGAGAGAGAGAGAGAGAGAGAGAGAGAGAGAGAGAGAGAGAGAGAGAAGTAAGGAATGCAGGAAGTTGTGTGGCTTTCTTTAGCTAACTGTATTGGAAAATGACTTGTTTTGTTAGATACAGTGTAATGGTGGTGGTGGTGGTGGTGGTGATGGTGGTGGTGTTTTTAAGGACTGGAGTAGAAAAGGAGGCTGGAGTCTTTGGAGGAACATTGTGTGTGTCTGTTTGCTTCCCGTGAGTGTGTCCGAGTATGTGTCTGTGTGTCTGAAGTGTGTGTGTGTGTGTGTGTGTGTGTGTGTGTGTGTGTGTGTGTGTGTGTGTGTGTGTGTGTGTGTGTATGTGATGTGTGAAGGTGTATGAGGTGCAGGACAGGTGTGTTGATAAGACACGTCTAGTTTTGTTTCATTATTTTGACTTTTCTTTAGTAACTGACATATTTGATATCAATATTGTTTCCCTTGGTTTGGAAAGACAGACAAGACACAAGTGAACAATGCGTGGAATGAGAATAGGTGAAGTCTTTTCACACACGACCAACCCTTCAGGAGGTAAACACATCACTTATGGAAGCAATAGAATATCTGACTTTGCCTTTAATTTTAGAAATATCTGATTGGGACAGAGTAAATTTACCATTGTTCAGTGCATCAAAACTCAGTCTTTGATCTATCAATGCGACGCAAATTACCAGACAACTATCCCCTCTTCTTCAACTGCCCCCTCTTGTATACAATGAACACCCTCGGTCTGTCCTTCATTTCTATTCTAAACTGGAGACTTAACCTCTTATCAATAACTCATATATCTATTATGAAGGTATACATTCTAGGTCATCCCTGCCTGTTTTTTCTCTTCGAATTTAAGACACTTATTCTATGGCTTTGGCTGACGCTTGTCTCTGCATGGGCCTGAAACCTCAGTGGGCCTCTTATTCACTGTAATTTTTGTAGGCCTTACCGATGCCTTCCTGCATAAAAAGAAGACAGATTAAGAAAACCAACAAGAAGACAAGAACAAGCAGAGAGACAGACATTAATACATTAGTGAGGTGCAGACGTGTTGCAATGGTGTTAGTGCATGCAGGTGTTACAGATGAAGGCAGCACTCATTCTCGCGGTCCTCGGGGTGGCCTCTGCCGGGAACCGGTACGGACACGGCGGCGGTACCGTGACTACTGTTGTGAGTCACGGCGGGGGGCATGGCGTGGGCGGTGGCGTGGGCGGTGGCGTGGGCGGCGGCGTGGGCGGTGGCGTGGGCGGCGGCGTGGGCGGCGGCGTGATCGTGGGCGGACATGGCGGCTACGGCAGCAACGACTACCTGGTGAGTGGCGGCGAGGCGGCGCTAATGACACAGGTGGTTAAGCCGATGTGGTCACGTGTTCTTAAACGCTTCAACACCTTAACTTGACTGGGTTCAAGAGGCCGCACTGAAGGTTTTTGGGATTTTAGCGATGCTTTTTTATATTAAGGGTCGTATAACAAAGATCTAGATTTTGATATAGACTAATATGAGTAATTGAGGCTTTTCAGTGTTCTTTTATGAGTTTGGTGATAGTTTAACAAGAATCTTGCATATAAAACAGGATCTAATCAAAGTTACCGGGGCTTTCATGTAAATTTTTCAGTTGCATGTTTTGCAACGGTGTTTACATAGCCGATGGTAGTTCAGTAAGAATTGCTAGTGTGTGTTTCCAAGGGTTTTTTTCAGTATCTAATGGTAATTTATCAATTTAGCAAAATATTCAGCGGACTATAGTGAAAGTCATAGAGTTTTCAAGGGTATTTCAAGCTTTTAGTGGTACTTCAATTTAGAATCTGCCTCGTCATAGGGAGAAACAAACACGGAAACTCGTCCAATCATCTATGTGGCCTTTGCAAACAGTCCTGGTGAGAGAACAGAGCGTTTAAGAGCCCGTGTCACTGTGCTATGTGTTGCAGCATGCCGGGTGTGGGCGTATCTTTGCCTCCGTACCTTTCTTCGTGTCTGCTTTACGTTCGTATATGGAATTATCTCATTATTCTTCATTTCTGCATCTCTGAGGTGGCAATGCTGTGCGTTACTTTACCCCTTAATTCTCAAAGTTAAGGCAACGGTAATGTAAAAACAGCTTAATATTGACGTAAGACAACCACCACCGCCACACGACACCCTCCCCGCCGCCGCAGGTTGATCTGAGCTACGGCTACAGCGACTACCACTTCTCCTGGAGGCACGACGGAGGCAGGAAGTACGACGGCCAGAGTGCCAACTACTACTGCAAGTCCCTGGGCTACGGATGGCAGGGCGTCAGCATCGAGACTCCCTATGAGGACGCCATCATCTCCAAGATCATCTACCATGGTGAGTGTCCTCCACTCTTTTCATTGCATTCCGTAATACTTCACCACCATCTCCACTACTTTCCAAAGGCTGTGCGTAACGATTTATTTACGTAAGATGGGAAAGACTGGGCAAGAGAAAAAAAGATTGAACAAAGAGGCCCACTTAGATGCCAGTTCCCAGTGTGTTTTAAGGTTTTAGAAACAACAAATTAACTTTTTTACGTTAATGAAGGAAGAGATACACGGACCTAGTTATCTGTGAGGCTTGTGGAAGTAGTCATGGTAGAAGAGAAAACTTTGGCCGTGTTTTTTAGGATTCTACAGACAGATTAGCTTTTTTTGTGCGCTAATAAAGAGATAGTCCAGGCTAATTATCTCTGGCCTTTGTAAATAGTGGAGGTAGTAGAGCAAACTTCGACATAGTAGCCCCTCCCAGCCCCTCCAACCCCTCACACTGATCCCTTCTTTCACCCCCCCAGACAACGTGAAGTACATCTGGACCAGCGGCTACAGGAGCGGCTACTCCTTCCAGTGGGGCTCCGGCAACCCATTCTACGGCATCAACTGGTCTTACACTGGCAGGTGAGCTCACGTCATACTACTGCTATTACTATTACTACTACTGTTGCTACTATTTCTAATACTATTGATAATAATAGTAGTAGTGGATAAGGTGATGAGCATGGGATCGGCTAAACGTGCATGCCTAGGTTCGAATCCCACCACGTGCTGTCTTAAAACTTTGCTATTTGTCGAGTGGTTTAAAGTTACCTACATGTCACCATGTTACACCGGTTATAGTTAGAGGTATAATTACCTTACACCAAAGATGCGCTTGGGTGGTGATATGGGCCCTAATATGGGTACCACTATGAATAAAATTGCCTGCGCCACTAATAAGTGGAAGCTGACCAGCGCTTTCCATATACTCTTCAACTATACCTACAGGTGCTATAAGCCATAACATAAAAAAAAAACTTGCTTTTCCCTTAATGATACAAAGATATTTTTTAAACACAGAAGAATATAAAAACACATCATTCTCTGCCTTACACAGTTCACACTCTCATAAGAAACAACTAAAAAATTCCCAAAACATACCAAGAAATATAAGATCACATCTTGCACTCTACAAATCTTATCTTCCCAGCAAAAATAAACTAAAGAAAGACAGGAAATTTTTTTTAAAACCCTAAACTAGTAACGCCACACACTCCAGCAAGTCACACACTCAAACATTTCCAGATCTCGTTTTTTTTTTTTTCTTTACTTGTATTTTCAAATCATGTTCTATTCTCGTACTCTCAAATCATATCTCAAACATGACTTTGCCTCGCTATGCACGACTTTCATCATCTCACTCCTGTTCTGTCCACCTCCTAATGCATGACTTAACCTGTGCTCTCAATCATTCATCCATTTCTGTGGTACACTGTGTTACTTCATGAATGTGTCTGTATACCCATTTACCTATGATCTTAATTAATTTAAGAGAGAGGTTTCAAGACATTTATCCCATTCGTTTGGCTAACTCTCTCGAGCCTGCTCAGGAACTAGCAGCTAAGTGGGCCTCTTTATTTAATCATTTTTGTTGCCTCTGGTTAGATTTCCTCTATTATAAAAGAAAATCTTTTATTTCCCGCAAATCACTCACTACTACTAATTAACATACTATGCTCTCACTCTCTCCTCCCTCAGCCAAGGCAAGCCCCAGCCAGACAACGCTGAGAACGGCAAGGAATACTGTCTGGCCGTGCTCAACAACTTCTACAACGACGGTATTAAGTGGCACGACGTCGCCTGCCACCACGAGAAGCCCATCATCTGCGAGCGTCCCCGTGTGTATGGCGGCTACGGCTCCTCCCACGGCTCCGTCGGCGGCGGCTCCACTGGGGCTCACAATGCTGGTGTTGGTGGTGGTGTTGGTGGTGGTGTTAGTGTTGGAGGTGGTGTCTACGGTCGCTAAGTGTGGATTGACATGCAAGCTCCATGATTTGAAACACCAGTCTGCTCCCACCCCGGCCATCTGCTACTACAGTGCTGCTTTCCCTCTTCTCTTGTTTTTTCCTCCTTTTTTGTTTGTCTTGTTACCGTCACGTGATTTATGTGTCGTGGCGTCTCTCAAGCACTTAATAAATGACTTGTGTATGTCTGTATATCATTTGTATGAATCCTTTGTTCTTTGTTTCCTTATCATTTATTTGTCATTATCTCTTCATGAATTTGTCCTGTGTTTTTCCTCACCTCTGGTTTTTTTTTTTTTCGGTCTTCAGTATTTTGTAAGAACCACAACCTGTCCCTCCTTAGTAACTGCCTCAACAAGGTTATCTATACCTAGACGTACTTCCACAGTCTGGTGCGGGACTCTCACCTGTGCTGGCAGGTACAGCCTCTTGCCGTAAGCCAGGCTCTGCTCCCTCTTCATTTCTATCATCAACCATGGCTGGCTATACTGAACGAGTCAGCACCTGCATGACTCAGCGTTTGGTACACTCCTATAATGCTCTGAGGTCGCCACGCTGCTTAACCCTCCAACAGGGAAGGAATATTACTATTTCCTCCAAACACTCGTCACTGGAAAGATGTCAGCCAAGTTCTGGGAAGAGAACAAGTATACTGTATTTGAGGAATGTAACATGATGTAAAATACTTCCCTATTGAGAACAACGAACAAACAAACACCCACGTTCATTCCTTGTTGCAGCCTTCTAGTTGAGTAATTGTTACCTGTAATCTTCCTGACGATGAGCCCAGCACACTAACCAGGCTGGTATTGGGGACAAAACACACGCCATTACCAAACTCTAACTATAAAGTTGTAATCCTTTGATCCTATTCTTATCCAAGCTTCAGGACCAATAGCATTTAAAACCCAACAGCCCACGAAAAAAAAAATGGCCACAAGTGCTGGCCACGTGCACCCAACAGTGTGGTTGTAACCTACACCAGAGAGTTCCTTCCAGAGCCTGATTTGGCACCTTGGCGGTCTCAGAGGATTCTTTACTTCACGTACTTGGCTGGGACATACCGAGTCAATATCAAAGATATATATATATATATATATATATATATATATATATATATATATATATATATATATATATATATATATATATATATATATATATATATATATATATATATATATATATATATATATATATATATATATATATATATATATATATATATATATATATATATATAATGTTATTTTTGCCCTGCAGTGGGCACTCACGAGCTTCCTCTCAGACCTCAACCCGGGAACTTTGCGAGACGCTCCGCTCTCTGCTCATGTGACCATGGACGGGAGGGGTGGAGTGGGAAAGGGACACATCCCAACCTCCACTCTGCTCGTCTGTCTGCACTCAGTAAACACAAAGAGCAAAAACATTTCGCCCCAGCAAGGCAACATAGCAAAAGGCAATCACGTGGTTGCTTCTAATTCTTCCATAAAAATGAGACTATGCTCATAACACACCCTTTCCCAATGAAAATTTTTGGAAGACTTTCTAACTTACTAAGTTTTAAGTTCAAATAGAAAACTAGCAACTTCCCCACTGGTTAAACTGAAAAGGACTCTCATGAACTTTTACTACATATCACTATAATAATGCACCACAGTAACTGGGACACATATCATCTCTCAAATTAGTAACAAATTATTGCACCTTCTCATGTTTGAGGGGTTCCACTCACACAGTTTCATTAGATAGGGTGGAATCAAAAGATTTAAGTCACATCAACTCTCCTTCTCTGACTGACTGTCTTCAGTCTCTTTCTCACCGCCGGAATGTTGCGTCCCTTGCTATCTTTTATCGCTATTTTCATGATAACTGCTCTACCGATCTTGTTGACTGCATGCCTTCAGTTATACTCATGCTCTCATTTGCTCGCTCTTTGCTTCTTGGACACGACAGATTACATTGAAACCATCATTCAAAAAATTGGTGCTTCACGGCCAAAATTGCACATCACTCTCAAGTGCAGCGTCACCTTCACTCTTCACTCCTGGCGACCACTCGACGACACGGGAGTCACCACACTCACCTTAAGGCTGCCCCTTTCCAGGCGACAGCACACACATTCCCGCACACGGAGTGAAACTCTCACATGTGGTACAGTGGAACCAAGCGTGCTTTGGTGTCCGAGGGATCTCCAAGCACACATGTTCGAAACCTAGCCACAGTCAGAGTGTAGGTAGGGCTTCCTTACTCGGGGTAAAGGTTCCCTAGCGGGTGAGCTTTTAGACAGGAGGTACCTTAAAAAAATCTCCTTTAGTCCATAAATCCCGTGAAAAGCCCACATGGCATAAAAACAAAAGCCTTTCGCCACAAACCCCGGCTCTAACATCAGCCTAGCCAGCCAGCGTGCCACTAGGCAAACTCTACTGGTCCCTGTAACTGTTCCTGTATGTTTACCTTCCCCACCATGCTCGACTCTTTGTCGCTTCAATGTGGACGGCAACCATCACCATTCACTAACTTTTTCCGGCCTAACACCTGACAGTCAGAAACTTGGCCCCACAAAGTCCCCAGCACCACTGAGGAAACTTCACGAGCGACAGGCAAGAAATTATCAAAGACAGCTTCACTCCACACTGTCTCCTGGCGCCACGTCCTAACGCTCCTACAAACATCATCTTAACGCCAACCCTAGCAGCATATCTCATGATCCGCATATTAGGGGCAACAACCCTCGTCAGCTATAATAGCAATCATAAGGGGCAGCTTACTTGATGAGCATTTACCCTCCGTGTCTGAGTCTGGTCCTGCAGGGAAGCAATCTGCTCCCTGCCTCCAGCACACTCCATAAGGGGCTGGGTGGGGTTAAAGGGAAACTCCTATTACCTCCCAAACAGAGTCAGGACTCCCACTGCCCTAGGCAGCAATCCCTTATTCCTCCGACACAACTACCTGGGACGCGGACCATCGCCCACAGGATCCCAAGCAGGTGACGACTCACTCTGAGTGCCAGCTCAAGCAGGTTATGCAGGGTGAAGCAAACCAACAAACTTAACTCTAAATACTCAACACTCCAGTCTCACCCTCAGCAACACTATCAACAACACTAGGCATCTTCTGTGGTGACTGCAATCCTGCAGTCAGCCCCAGCACTCTGATCAACCGGGAAGCCCTTCTCTGACACGCACAAACTCTTGCCAGCAGCGGGACAGCTCCCTGAGCACTCTGTCCCTACTCCGCCCACACTGCAGCGCCAACACAAACACTCCTCTCTTGATGGCGCTGCCTTTTTGCAGTCGAGCCCAAGAGTCACACATCCCACGGGATCTCGACGCTTTGACCTCGATTAACCTCAGAGAGAGTACTATCACAAAGACCAGAGTTAACGCTGCCAACAGCCCACTCATCTGGGACCCGGTCAGGGGATGACTCCTGCAGCTAAACTCTCCCACCTGCCAGGTCATTATTCCTCAGAGGGAAATCAACAGGTGACAGTAGCAGGTTATCAATGAACAAGAAAAGGGAAGAAGGAAGAAAAAAATAATGACTTACTTAATGAAACTGATTGGAAAAACTTAAAAAGGAGGAAAATTCTAGCTTGGGTGAAGAAGGAAGAGGAAAATGCTTGGGCTGATAAAGAGAAGATGAAGAGGGAGAGAAGAAGCGATGGATGGTTCCTCTTATCTCCTCTTCTGTTCATAATGTTGTTCGTCCTTTCTCTTTTTCTTACTTCCTTTTTTTGTCTCTTTCTTTCTGTTTCCTCCAATCTCCTTTTTCTTGCTTTCTTCTTCCCTTCTTTAACTTTGCCTCTGCTGTTTCTTTCTTCTTCCTTCTTTTAGTTTTCTTTCTTCTTTCTTTGCCTCCTCATCATCTACTTCATCTATTTCTGTTTCTCTCTCTGTCATATTTATCTTCTCAACATCTCAATCTCTACTCTCCTTTCTGTCATCATCCCTCTTCCTCTTCTTTTTACTTCTCCTCTTTCCCACCCCCCTTCATCTCCTTGTGATCTCCTTTACCCTCCCGCATTGTTCCCCCTCCCTTGTCTCCTTCGCTTCATTCCTCCTTGTCATCTCTCCCCTCCTCATCTCCCTGTCTCCCTCTCTCCCTCTCTCCCTCCGACCTTCCTTCCTGTGAGGTGTGAGGCAGTCAGGTGTGTGTATATAAGGCAGGTGTGTCTCAGTGAGGCACACACTTCTTCCTTGAGCACGGTGAGTGAAGGAAGTAGGAGGAGGAGGAGGAGGAGGAGGAGGAGGAGGAGGAGGAGGAAAATGGTGTTTTTTGTGATTTCTTGACTGTGAGAGGAGAAATGTAGGAAATTGAGAAAAGAGTGTGAAAGAGAGGAGTTTTTGTGGGGGAGTGGTAGTAGTAGTAAAAGTAGTAGTAGTTGTAGTAGTTGTAGTAGTAGTAGTAGTAGTAGTAGTAGTAGTAGTAGTAGTAGTAGTAGTAGTAGTAGTAGGAAGTTATTGTGATGAAGGAGGTTAACAAATAGAATATAAGA
The DNA here is from genome assembly GCF_017591435.1 of Portunus trituberculatus. NCBI lineage: Eukaryota > Metazoa > Arthropoda > Malacostraca > Decapoda > Portunidae > Portunus > Portunus trituberculatus. Next base: position 6,087,315 of record NC_059264.1, on the reverse strand, counting down.
AGTGAAGGAAAGAAGAAATTCTGAATAAATGAAGGAATTTTAAAGATAAGGTATGTGGGAACTCAATAAGGAAAAAGAAGAGAGAGAGAGAGAGAGAGAGAGAGAGAGAGAGAGAGAGAGAGAGAGAGAGAGAGATTGAAGTAATAGACAAGGAAGTGGAGAGATAATGCGAGATAATTAAGGAGGAAGTGAAGTGAAGTGAAGGAAGGAGAGTCACCGAGCGAAGGGGAGGGAGGGAGGGAGGGAGAGAGAGAGAGAGAGAGAGAGAGAGAGAGAGAGAGAGAGAGAGAGAGAGAGAGAGAGAGAGAGAGAGAGAAGTAAGGAATGCAGGAAGTTATGTGTGGCTTTCTTTAGCTAACTGTATTGGAAAATTACTTGTTTTGTAAGATACAGTGTAATGGTGATGGCTGCGGTGGTGGTGGTAGTGGTGGTGGTGGTGTTTTTAAGGGCTGGAGTAAAAGAGGAGGCTGCAGTCTTTGGAGGAACCTTGTGTGTGTGTGTGTGTGTCTCGTGAGTGTGTCCGGGTATGTGTGGGCTTTTCACGAATTTATGGGCTGGATGTGTGTCTGAAGTGTGTGTGACCGTGTGTTCGAACCCGTGTGTGTGTGTGTGTGTGTGTGTGTGTGTTAGGTGTGTGTGTGTGTGTGTGTATGTGTGTGTTATGTGAAGTGTTTGGCTATAAGGAGGTGTGTGAGGTGCAGCACAGGTGTGTTGATAAGACACGTCTAGTTTTGTTTCATTATTTTGACTTTTCTTTAGTAACTGACATATTTGATATCAATATTGTTTCCCTTGGTTTGGAAAGACAGACAAGACACAAGTGAACAATGCGTGGAATGAGAATAGGTGAAGTCTTTTCACACACGACCAACCCTTCAGGAGGTAAACACATCACTTATGGAAGCAATAGAATATCTGACTTTGCCTTTGATTTTAGAAATATCTGATTGGGACAGAGTAAATTTACCATTGTTCAGTGCATCAAAAACTCAGTCTTTGATCTATCAATGCGACGCAAATTACCAGACAACTATCCCCTCTTCTTCAACTGCCCCCTCTTGTATACAATGAACACCCTCGGTCTGTCCTTCATTTCTATTCTAAACTGGAGACTTAACCTCTTATCAATAACTCATATATCTATTATGAAGGTAAACGTTCTAGGTCATCCCTGCCTGTTTTTTCTCTTCGAATTTAAGACACTTATTCTATGGCTTTGGCTGACGCTTGTCTCTGCATGGGCCTGAAACCTCAGTGGGCCTCTTATTCACTGTAATTTTTGTAGGCCTTACCGATGCCTGCATAACAGAAGACAGAGAAGACAGATTAAGAAAACCAACAAGAAGACAAGAACAAGCAGAGAGACAGACATTAATACATTAGTGAGGTGCAGACGTGTTGCAATGGTGTTAGTGCATGCAGGTGTTACAGATGAAGGCAGCACTCGTTCTCGCGGTCCTCGGGGTGGCCTCTGCCGGGAACCGGTACGGACACGGCGGCGGCGGTACCGTGACTACTGTTGTGAGTCACGGCGGGGGGCATGGCGTGGGCGGTGGCGTGGGCGGTGGCGTGGGCGGCGGCGTGATCGTGGGCGGACGTGGCGGCTACGGCAGCAACGACTACCTGGTGAGTGGCGGCGAGGCGGCGCTAATGACACAGGTGGTTAAGCCGATGTGGTCACGTGTTCTTAAACGCTTCAACACCTTACTTGACAGGGTTTAAGAGGCTGCACTCATGGGTTTTGACTTTAATTTTGAGGACTTTGTTTTTTTATATGTTGGGTCGTATAACAAAGATCTAGATTTTGATAGACTAATATGAGTAATTGAGGCTTTTCAGTGTTCTTTTATTATATGATTTACAAGGATGTTTCCATGGCTAGTGGTTGTTCAACAATAATTATTCATATTTAACATGGTTTTCAATGGTGTTTTTTCATTATAATAGTTTACTGCTGTGTTCAGGTATATTTCATGATTGTAGAAGTAATGAAGCAAATATTCTTCGCATTCAAAGGAGTCTAAATGAAACTTGAAGGTGTTTTTCACGGTTCTAATGATAATTTAGCAAGGGTATGCATTTAACAGACTCTAGTGAAAGTCATAGAGGTTTCAAGGGTATTTCAAGCTTTTAGTGGTACTTCAATTTAGAATCTGCCTCGTCATAGGGAGAAACAAACACGGAAACTCGTCCAATCATCTATGTGGCCTTTGCAAACAGTCCTGGTGAGAGAGCAGAGCGTTTAAGAGCCCGTGTCACTGTGCTATGTGTTGCAGCATGCCGGGTGTGGGCGTATCTTTGCCTCCGTACCTTTCTTCGTGTCTGCTTTACGTTCGTATATGGAATTATCTCATTATTCTTCATTTCTGCATCTCTGAGGTGGCAATGCTGTGCGTTACTTTACCCTCTAATTCTCAAAGTTAAGGCAACGGTAATGTGAAAACAGCTTAATATTGACGTAAGACAACCACCGCCGCCACACGACACCCTCCCCGCCGCCGCAGGTTGATCTGAGCTACGGCTACAGCGACTACCACTTCTCCTGGAGGCACGACGGAGGCAGGAAGTACGACGGCCAGAGCGCCAACTACTACTGCAAGTCCCTGGGCTACGGATGGCAGGGCGTCAGCATCGAGACTCCCTATGAGGACGCCATCATCTCCAAGATCATCTACCATGGTGAGTGTCCTCCACTCTTTTCATTGCATTCCGTAATACTTCACCACCATCTCCACTACTTTCCAAAGGCTGTGCGTAACGATTTATTTACGTAAGATGGGAAAGACTGGGCAAGAGAAAAAAAGATTGAACAAAGAGACCCACTTAGATGCCAGTTCCCAGTGTGTTTTAAGGTTTAGAAACAACAAATTAACTTTTTACGTTAATGAAGGAAGAGATACACGGAGCTAATCATCTATGTGGCCTGTGGAAGTAGTCATGATAGAAGTGCAAAGTTTGACGGGGTTTTTAAGGTTTTTCTACTTAATTAGCCTTTTCTTCCTTAATAGAGATAATCCAGGTTAATCATCTCTATGCTTTGTAAATAGTAGTATTGGGTTAGCAAAGTTTGAGATAGTAACCCTCCCAAGCGTCTTTCTAAGGTTTTACAGATTAACATTAACGTGAATGAAGGCAGAAATAGTCTTAGTCATCTCTGGCCTTTGTAAATAGTGGAGGTAGGAGAGCAAAGTTTGGCATAGTAGTCCCTCCCAGCCCCCTCCAGCCCCTCACACTAATCCCTCCTCCCTCCAGACAACGTGAAGTACATCTGGACCAGCGGCTACAGGAGCGGCTACACCTTCCAGTGGGGCTCCGGCAACCCATTCTACGGCATCAACTGGTCTTACACTGGCAGGTGAGCTCACGTCATACTACTGCTGTTACTACTACTACTACTACTACTACTACTACTACTACTACTACTTATTGCTATTGCTATTGCTAATGCTACTGTTACATTCTCAAAGGAAGGGAAAAAGGGAGGATAAAACGAAAATTTAGTCGATCATAAAAGAGGAGAGAGAAAGAGAGATAAGAGAAGAGAAAGAGATAGGTAGATTTTTTGATGGAAGAAAGAAGAAAAGAAAGAAGAAAAGAAAGAAGAAAAATAAGAAACAGGAAAGAGGAAAAAGAAATTATAGTAACACTGAAATCAATCACTCGCTTCAACATACTAAGTAAGGCTCGTGATCATAAACATTTCAGCGCCGCACCTTCACTATTCCAACATGCTCCTGTTAAAGTGACGCAAGTTTTTAGTATGTTTTTATGCTTCTAATGACAAATGAACAGGGTCACTACACAATTCACAGGAGAAACACCCTCAAATACACAGCTTGTCATCTCTGTGTCCTTGGAAAATAGTGGTGGTGAGGGATATGAGTGTTTCAGAATTTCAGTACCATGGCGTGTTTTCATATTCATTCTGGTTACTATTTGGTGATTTTATACAGCTTCAGAAACTCTGTGGGGGATTGAAATAGCGAAGACTGTGACCATTAATTTTCTGACCTCCATGGGCCCTTCTTAATGTCAATAAAATGGTTTAATCGTGCACAAGTCTCAAGGTAACAATGTATCCCAGTACTGAAGGGGTTACATCACTACTCACACCAACATACTAAACTCTCACTCCCTCCTCCCTCAGCCAAGGCAAGCCCCAGCCAGACAACGCTGAGAACGGCAAGGAATACTGTCTGGCCGTGCTCAACAACTTCTACAACGACGGTATTAAGTGGCACGACGTCGCCTGCCACCACGAGAAGCCCATCATCTGCGAGCGTCCCCGTGTGTATGGCGGCTACGGCTCCTCCCACGGCTCCGTCGGCGGCGGCTTCACTGGGGCTCACAATGCTGGTGTTGGTGGTGGTGTTGGTGGTGGTGTTAGTGTTGGAGGTGGTGCCTACGGTCGCTAAGTGTGGATTGATATGCAAGCTCCATGATTTGAAACACCAGTCTGCTCCCACCCCGGCCATCTGCTACTACAGTGCTGCTTTCCCTCTTCTCTTGTTTTTTCCTCCTTTTTTGTTTGTCTTGTTACCGTCACGTGATTTCTGTGTCGTGGCGTCTCTTGAGCAGTTAATAAATGAGTTGTGTATGTCTGTTTATCATTTGCGTTATTCCTTTTTGTTCTTTGTTTTCCTTATCATTTATTTGTCATTATCTCGGTTTTTGTAAGTTTGTCAAGTATTTCTATTTTTTTTCCTTTCTTGTTTATTTTTTTTCAGTCTTCAATGTTTTCGCTCCACTTATTCTAGTTTTCATCACTTTTTCTTCTGTTACACTAATTTTCTTTATTCTCTTCTCTTTCCCTGGTCTTGAACATTCTTTTTCTTTCTTCCTCTCACCTCCTCTATCCTCCACTTATCATCTCCTCTCCCTATTCCTCCTGTTCTTCATCCTCCAGTTCTTTTTATTCTCTTTTTTTTTATTTTGTCCTTTCATTGCTGTCTTTTTTTAGTCCTTTTTTTTCCTTTTGTGTTCTTGACTTCCTCTGTCGTTATGTCTTACGCTTCCTCCTCCTCCTCCTTCTCCACCTCCTCCTCCTCCTCCTCCTCCTCCTCCTCCTCTTCCTCCACCCTCCACAAGGACAGTGTTGCCAGTGTAGTATCCAAAAAGCAACCAGTGTGTCGTGTCAAACGCCTCCGAAAATGATCAATGGTTTGACTTTTCCTCTTGTTTTTTTTTTTCCTCTTTTTATTCTTTTTTTTTTTGCTTTTCTTTTACTTTTATTTCCTTTATCAGTGTCTTTTATTCCATTTTGTTCCCGTTTCCGTTATTCCGTTTCTTTATTCCTTTTTTTCGCTCGTATTTCTTTTTTTTTTTCACGTCTTCATTGTCTTTTTTATCTTTCATCATTTCTCAGTCTCACTCTCTGCATCATCATCATCATCATCATCATCATCGCCATCATCATCATCATCATCATCATCATTAAGAGCAATCTCACTTAAGTGTTGGCAACCATTATCACACTCTCCCTCTCGTTTTCTGTGCACTTCTTCTTCTCCTCCTCCACTAGCATCATAGAAAACGGAATATCACTTTAAAGAAAATGGTACAACAGGTGGGCTACTCTTGAAAGGCGCTAATGGTGATGCCTAGGAGGAGGAGGAGGAGAGGAGGAGGAGGAGGAGGAGGAGGAGGAGGAGGAGGAAGAAGAAGAAGAAGAAGAAGAAGAAGAAGAAGAAGAAGAAGAAGAAGAAGAAGAAGAAGAAGAAGAAGAAGAAGAAGAAGAAGAAGAAGAGGAGGAGAAGAAGAGGAGGAGGAGGAGGAGGAGAGATAGTGGAAGTAGTGGGAAAGGAAGTGACTGTACTGACATAAGGGAACGAGGAAGAAGGAGGGAGGGAGGGTGGGAGGAGGAGGAAGGAAGAAGGGAGGAAGGGGAGGGGGAAGAGTGGGAGAAGGAGGAGGAGGAAGGGGAGAGGGAACGGAACAGGAAGTAGAATAAGTGGTAGCGGTCTGGTGAGAGAGAGAGAGAGAGAGAGAGAGAGAGAGAGAGAGAGAGAGAGAGAGAGAGATAGGGAACTGTGGTGGTGATGGTGGTGGTGGTGAGAGGAGAGAAGTGGAAGGGAAATATGCTATACTAAAGAAGGAAAAAGGAAAAAGAAGGGAAGGGAAAAGGGAATAGGAGGAAAGAGAAGAGGAGGAAACAGGGAGAGATAAGAGAAGAGGAAGAGATAAGTTGAAATTTTGATGGAAAGAAGAGGAGGAGAATCAAGAAGAAGAAGAAAAGAAAAAGAAGAATGAAGAAGAAGAAGAAGAAAAGAAGAGAAAAATAAAGGAACAAGAATTAGACGAAAATTTTGACTGAGGAGGAGAAGAAAGGAAAGAAATAGACCAAATATTAGTCAGTCAAAAGAAAGAAGAAAGAGAACAAACAAAAATGGAAGGAGAAAAATACTTGCAGTGATACAGAGAGAGAGAGAGAGAGAGAGAGAGAGAGAGAGAGAGAGAGACGAAGTGTGTGTGTGTGTGGGTGGGTGTTGTAAAAAGTAATGGTCTTGTAATGTGATAGCAACAAATAATTGAGTGGGTAGAATGAAAGTGAGGCAGTGAAAGGAGAGGTGCTTCTATGTGTGTGTGTGTGTGTGTGTGTGTGTGTGTGTGTGTGTGTGTGTGTGTACATCATGCATTACACACGCACACACACACTCACTGTAACACAAAACAAGACTATCATGACTTCCTCTTGCTACACTTCCTACACCCAACACCCAAAAAAAGGAAAGGAGAAGGAAAGGAAATAAAAAGCCAGCAACAGAAACAGCTCACACGTAAATAAAGAAAAGAAAGGAAAGGAAAAAAGGAGAACGTGATGATAATTTCTCTCTATCTTCTTCTTCTATGGTAAATTTTATAGTTTTCTCTACTTTTTCTCTTTTTTTTTTTTTTTTTGCGTTTTTCCTTCTTTTTTTCTTTTTCTAATTTTGTTTTTATTAATTTTTCCTTTTTTCTTTAAAATTTTATTGATCTTTTCCCTCATTATCTCTTTTTTTTCGTTTTCTTGTTTTATTAATATTCATCTCTTCTCCTTTCTTTTACCTCTTTCTCTTCTCTCATTTCTATTTGTCTCATATATTGTTCATTCTTCCTTTTCCTTCCTTTTCTTTTCTCTCATATCTTTCTTTTCTATTTCTCATTTATTGTTCACACTTCCTTTTCCTTCTTTTTCTTTTCTCTCATATCTTTTCCCCTTTCTTCTCTTATCATTTTTCCCTCTTTTCTCCCAAATCAATGCGTGTAGAAAGTGATGAACAAGAAGAACAGTCATGCATATTCTTACATAACGTAACAATTCTTATGCCTTTTTTTTTGCCACCTCGTCGTTCTTCAACTCACTTCCTTCAGTTGTCCTTTTTTTCTCTCTCTCTCTCTCTTTTTTTTTTTTTTTTACACTCGTACATTCCTGCGTGGGTGGTAAAGTTGCTGTTTTTTCTCTCTTTTTCCGTTCTTCCTGCTTTTCTAGTCTATTTTTTCCTTTCTTCAATCATGTCTCTTTTATTTTCCGTCGTTCATTTGTCATTCTTGAGTTATTTAGTCTCTTCTCCTTTTTTTTCCCCACATTTCTTTGAAGCAGTGAAGCATTTTTGTGTTCTTTCATGCCGAGAGACATTTCTGCAACGACAAAGGTAGTGAGACAGAAGATACTGAGGCTGAAAAAAATACAAGTCACCATTACCACACTGTGTATATCAAAGAATACTTAATGAATGCAAAGAGGATATTAACTCCTTCATATTTATACAGCTTACTATTTGGCATTTTTATACACCTTCAGAAATATGTGTAGGGATTAAAATAGTGAAGACTGTGACCATTAATCTTCTGACCTCCATAGACTCTTCCTAATGTCAATGAAATCGTCTAATCATACCTAAAATTCATTACAAATATGCGTTCCAGTACTGAAGGGGTTATTACATGCTAACACAGGAACATAAGGTTGTTAGTGATAAATCTTGGTGTTAATGTTAAGTTAGGTTGTTAGCACTAAGTTTTCAGGTTGTCAGTGCTAAGTTATGAAGTTGTTAGTGTTAAGTGAGGTTGTTAGTGCTAAGTTTGAAGTTGTTAGTGTTGAATCAGGTTGTTAGTGCTAAGTTTGAAGTTGTTATAGTTCAGTTAGTTTGTTAGCACTAAGTTTTCAGATTGTCAGTGCTAAATTTCAAGTTGTTAGTTAAGTCAGTTTGTTAGTGCTTAGTTTTCAGTTTGCCATTGCTAAGTTTAAAGTTGT
>NC_059264.1:6069082-6074082 GCF_017591435.1 Portunus trituberculatus | reverse complement strand
GTCTTTGTCTGTTTATCTACTGTTTTATGTGTTTATCCATATTTCTTTGTATCAATCAATTCTATCTTTTTTTTTTTGTATCTATCTATCTCTGTATACTCACTTATCTATCCCACTATCTATTTATTCATCTATCTATTTATCTATTTATTTTATCTCTCTTTATTAATCTATTCATCTTTCTGTGTACCAAACTATCTGCTTATCTATCTATTTATCTCTCAGCTTATCTATCTATCTGTCTATCGATCTCTTTGTCTGTCTATCTATCTATCCAGTCTATCTATTTACTCATCCATCAACTCTACCTATCTATCTATCTATCTGTATTCCTCTCTGCCTTCCTACCTTCCTATCTATCTATCTACCTACTATCAGTTCATCTATCTATCTGTCTGTCTATCGATTTCTTTTTCTGTCTATCTATCTATCCAATCTATCTATTTATTTATCCATCATTCCTCTCTGCCTTCCTACCTATCTATCTACCTATCTACCTGTATTCCCTCTTATCTATCCTCCTCCTCCTCCTCCTCCTACCAAATATTTTCCTCCTCTTCCTCCTCTTCCTTTTCTCATCACAACGATTTTCCTCCTCCTTCTTCTACCACAACTATTTTCCTCGTCCTCCTCTTCCTTCTTCGTATTCATTCTTACCTATGTACTGCCTATTCACCTGTATTTCTCATTTGTATTCCTCCTTACTTACCTATCCGCGTTACTTCTTCCTTCTTACCTGTGTTCCTTCTTGCCTACTCCCCTATCCATTCATTGTATTCCTTCCTCCCTTCTTCCCATCCCTCCTTAAAAAATCCCAACAAAACCATGGCAAGAAAAAACAAAAATAGGTCAGTGTAAAATGAGAAAGAAAGAAAAGGAAGGGAAAAAAGGAAGGAAAAATACCCACCCAAAAAAAAAACATCGCAGGAAATAACAAAACTAGGTCAATGTAAGAAAAAAAAAAGAAAAAAAGAAAAGAAAAAGGAATAAAACAAACTAAAAACGAACAAATTAAAAAAAATATAACCAATCCAGTTTACTTTCCACTAGATACATTAATAGCACTCTTCCTCTCTCCCTTCCTCTCCCTCCCTCCCTCTCCCCCTCCCTCTCTCCCTCTCCTTCTTTCTCCTTCTTCGCAGCAGCAATACAAGCAAAAACAAGCTAAACAACAGTTCCAGTAGACCTTATTAGTTAAGTGAGTGAGACGGAGGGAGGAGAAGTAAACTTGCATTAGGGAGATGGACGAGAGAGAGAGAGAGAGAGAGAGAGAGAGAGAGAGTGTGTGTGTGTGTGTGTGTGTGTGTGTGTGTGTGTGTGTGCGAAAATGAGACAAGAAGTAACAGAGAGAGAGAGAGAGAGAGAGCAACATGGAGTTTAAAAGCCCAGAAGTGCAGTATCCGTGAAAGATAGAGCTGGAAAAAAAATAGTTAAGTTGTACTAGAAGAGATAGATTGAGATGTAGAATTGAGATTAAGTGCGTGAACGTAAAGACAGAGAGAGTTGTCAAGGTTGATAAATAGTTGAATGTGTGTGTGTGTGTGTGTGTGTGTGTGTGTGTGTGTGTGTGTGTGTGTGTGTGTGTGTGTGTGTGTGTGTGTGTGTGTGTGTGTGTGTGTGTGTGTGTGTGTGTAAGTTACCTTTCCCCATTTTTATTTAGTTTTCCTCCCTTCCATCTTCCTTCACTCCTTCATCCTCCTTCCTTTGTTTATTTCTTTCCTTTCTCTTTGGTTCTTTTTTATATTAATTTTCTGTTTATTTACTTCTTTTCTATCTATCTTTTTTATATTTTTCTTCCTTCAATTCTTTCCTTCCTTCGTTTATTCATTCTTCCATCCATTCCTAATATTTCACACCTGTCTTTTTCTTCCTTCTATCCTTCCATCTTTCCTTCCTTCCTTCTTTCCTTCCTTCTTTCCTTCCTTCCTTCCTTTCTTTGTTTCTCACCTTCCATCTCTCTTCATCATCTTATAACTTGCTTCTCTCTTACCTCGCCTTTCATACCTGTCTGTTGCTTGTCTTGCTTGCTCATACCTGCCCCCCCCCCCCACTAACCTCTCTACGTCTTCCTCTCTCTCTCCTCCCTCATCTCTCGTCCTCTTCTCCTCTGCTCTTCTCCTCTCCTCTCTTCTCATCTCCGTTCTTCTTTTCTCTCTTCTTTTACTTTTGTTTTTGTCGATTTTGTTTTTTCCTTTCCTATTTTCTCTTTTTCATATTGCATTTTCTTTTTTTCATCATCTCTCTCTCTCTCTCTCTCTCTCTCTCTCTCTCTCTCTCTCTCTCTCTCTCTCTCTCTCTCTCTCTCTCTCTCTCTCTCTCTCTCTCTCTCTCTCTCTCTCTCTCTCTCTCTCTCTCTCTCTCTCTCTCTCTCTCTCTCTCTCTCTCTCGATAGTACTAGATACAGCCAATGAGAGAGCGAGAGAGAGAGAGAGAGAGAGAGAGAGAGAGAGAGAGAGAGAGAGAGAGAGAAAGAGAGCATTTCATTTCCCTCACAATCAAGAGAATGGGACACACACACACACACAACACACACACACACACACACACACACACACACACACACACACACACACACACACACACACACACACACACACACACACACACACACACACACACACACACACACACACACACACACACACACACACACACACACACACACACACACACACACACACACACAGTAAGTAGCCTCAATTTTATTTTTTTCCCGACACGAGAGGAAGAATCGAGAGGCCGAGAGAGAGAGAGAGAGAGAGAGAGAGAGAGAGAGAGAGAGAGAGAGAGAGACCTTGAGAGTAAGTATATAAGCAAGAGCGAAGCGCCACTGACACATTACCTTCCCCGCAGTGGTGAGTGAGAGAGTGAGAGGGAGAGAGAGAGAGAGAGGAGAAGACAAATATAGATACTGTGGAGAGAGAGAGAGAGAGAGAGAGAGAGAGAGAGAGAGAGAGAGAGAGAGATACAGTGCAAGTGTTTGAGAGAGGGAGTGAGTGAATGTGAGTAAGAGTGGAAGGTAGAAAGTGGAGGTTATTTTTTTTTTGTGAATGAGTGAGTGAGTGAGTGAGTGTCTGTTCTGAAGGTATATTGATAGACAGATGTAATAGTAGAGAGAGAGAGAGAGAGAGAGAGAGAGAGAGAGAGAGAGAGAGAAAGGGGTAGAATTAGATATCAAACAACAAGAAAGAGAGAGAGACAAAGAGACAGACAGACAGACAGAGGGACAGACAGACAGACAGACAAAGAGATAAACAGAAAGACAGACAAAGATATATATATATATATATATATATATATATATATATATATATATATATATATATATATATATATATATATATAAAGTCATTGAGGATCAGAGGGAGAAAATGAGAGATGATCTTCAAATGGACGAATTTTTTTCTTTTGGTGAAGGAAAAAGAAAAACCAGAAAGATTGTTGGAGAGAAAAAGAGAAAATAGTGAGGAAAAAGAAAGTGAAGAAGGTGTGAAAAGGTGCGAGGCTTTGAGAGAGAAATGTGAGAGAGAGAGAAGGAGGAGGAGGAGGAGGAGCAGGAGGAGGAGGAGGAGGAAGGGGAGGACGAGGTAGAAATAAAATGTTGAGGAAAGGAAAGAGAAAAGACAAACTGAAGTACTAAGAGAGAGAGAGAGAGAGAGAGAGAGAGAGAGAGAGAGAGAGAGAGAGAGAGAGAGAGAGAAATCAAGAACCAGCCTTTTTTCCATATTTTACCCCCTTCCACAAAGTGACAAGCTGTAATATAATAAGAAAAGCAAAAACAGCAAAAAATTACTCAAAAATAAAAGGGAAAGTAAAATTACACAAAAGTTACAAAATAAAGAAAAAAAACTAACAGAGAGAGGAAAGATGGAAAAGGAAGAGTAATAGAAACTGAAACAAGAACAGAGAGAGAGAGAGAGAGAGAGAGAGAGAGGGGGACGTCATATCAAGAGGTGGCACGTTATAACAGGTTTTGCTGAGTGAATATGTTCAGTTTTGTCTTACGACGCTGGAGGAAAGTGAGAGTGTGAGGAAAGAGGAGGAAGAGGTGGTGAAGGTGAAGGAGGAGGAGGAGGAGGAGGAGGAGGAAGCATGTGACATCTGTTGCTGACGCCTTGGTGTCAAAATTCTGCAAAGGACACAGACTTAATTTGGCTGATGCATCAGAGAGAGAGAGAGAGAGAGAGAGAGAGAGAGAGAATATCCAAACTTTTGCACATCGTCGGGATGAAAGTCATGTTTGATCAGGTGACATGACGAGGCTTGCTATACATAAAGTTTGCTGACAGAGAGAGAGAGAGAGAGAGAGAGAGAGAGAGAGAGAGAGAGAGAGAGAGAGAGAGAGAGAGAGAGAGAGAGAGGAAAAGCTCACGACTCTACTGTAGATTTAGAATTACAGTTTCTTATAGCTCATTTCCTTTGGCCTGTGAGAGTGTGTACTGCGTGGGGGGGCAGCGAGGTAAGGGTAGGAGGCGTGAGGGAGGGAGAGCAGTGGAGCGGTCTGGGCTGGGGCGTGGCTGGGGTCGTCACGCCGTGTGTTGCTGACGTGTTCCTTTCGCTCCGTGGTAGATGAAGGCTGTCTTCCTCCTCGGTGTGGCCGCGATGGTCTCCGCCGCCGGTTTCGGCGGACACGGCGGCCATGTCGTCGTGAGTCACGGTGGCGGAGGAGGCGGGTATGGCGGTGGTTTCTCTCACGGCGGCGGCAGGTACGGCACTTCTGTGGTGGGCGCGCGCCGCGTGGTTGGCGCCAGAACTATTGGTGGCTACGGCGGAGGCAGAGGAGGAGGCGGCGTGATTGTCGGCGGCGGGCAAGGCGGCGGGCAAGGCGGCGGGCGCGGCCAGGTGAGTGGCAGTCCTGCGACATGATCGGCTTGTGTTAACCCAAGGACAATAAAACCTGGGGAGCGGCGCTCCCCATCCTCTGCCACGTCCCTAACCTCACCACGCCCACAGGTGGACTTCACCTATGGATACAGTGACTACCACTTTTCCTGGGTGCA
>NC_059264.1:6054082-6061582 GCF_017591435.1 Portunus trituberculatus | reverse complement strand
ACGCCTTATTACTTTCCAGAGGCTTTTATAGAAGTTACGTTATTTCTAAGGATATTTCTTTAAGATTCTAGGGAAAGATTAACAAGATTTCTGCATTGTGAACAGGAAAAATACACTGGAATTCCCTCTGTGCTACACCTCACTACTTTCCAGAGGCTCTCATAGAAGTTACATGAGTTTTTTAAGACGTTTATCTTAGATTCTAGTAATAGATTAAAGAGATTTCTGCATTATTAACAAAAAATACACTTTCCACCACGTCTCACTACTTTCCAAAGGGTCTTGTTGAAGTTACATTGTTTTTTTAAGATGTTTTATTTGATGTTGTAATGATAGATTAACGAGATTTCTGCATTATTAATAGAGAAACACTTTACTTTCTAGAGGTTCTTATAGAAGTTATATTATTTTCAAGGATGTTTTTCTAGGGTTCTGGGGAAAAACTTACAAGATTTCTGCATTATTAATAGGAAAGACTTTTCAAAACTCATTTCCACCTCAATATTTTACTGAGCCACTAGTTCAAGTTGTATTGATTCTTAAAGATGTTTGTTTCTCCAGAGGTTCTCCTTAAGGTTACATTATTCTTAAGGATGTTTTTAAGGTCCTATTGATGGATTGATATAAAAACACTTTACTTTCCAGAGGTTCTTATAGAAATTATATATTCCAGGATGTTTTTCTAGGGTTCTGGGGAGACTTACTACATTATTAACAGGAAAGACTCCCTTAAAACCCATTTCCACCTCAATATTTTGCTGAGCCACTAGTTAAAGTGGTATTGATTCTTAAAGATGTTTTCCAGAGGTTCTGCTTAAAGTTACATTACTTTTAAGGTTCTAATGATAGATTAACGAAATTAACAGGCAAAACACACTTGAAACCCCTGTACACCTCACTACTTTATTAGGTTCTAGTTGGGGTTGCATTGGTTATTAATCCTTTCAATTCCGGGAAACATTTTTGCCTTAGAATTTGTGTACAATTAGACTATTTTATTGACATCAGGAAGGGCCTATGGAGGTCAGAAGGTTAATGGCCACAGTCGTCACTATTTTAATCCCCCATATAAGTTTCAGAAGCTGTTTAAAATCATTAAATAGTAAGCACAATGAATATGAAAACGCGTTATGGTGCTGAGGGGTTAAGGACGTTTTTCTAGGGTTCTCGTGATAGATTAACGAGATTTCTGGATTATTAACTGAAAAACGCCTTTAAAGTCCGTCTGCGCTGGCCCTCACTACTTTCCAGAAGCTCTTATCGAAGGTACATTGGCTTCTAAGGACTTTTTTTTTAGATTTTAGTGATAGAGTAACGAGTTTTCTGCATTATCAGCAGGAGAAGCACAATTAAAACCCGTTTACACCTTAATACTTTTCTCAGGTTGTAGTTGAAGTTGCTTTGGCTTTTTAAGGATGTTTTTTTAAGGTTGTATTGATAAATTAACGAGATTTCTGCATTATTAGCAAGAAAAACACACTTAAAATTTGAGTTAAAGATGTCCACTTTCCTGAGGTTTTAATTAAAGTTGTATTGGTATTAAGAATGGTTTTTTAAGGTTCTAGTGATAGATAAACAAGATTTCTGCATCATTAACAGGAGAAACACGCTTAGAAACCCCTCTGCCACATCTCACTTCTTTCCAGAAACTCTAGTTATTAGATTTTAAGGTTTTTAAGATTGTAGTGATAGATTAACGAAATTTCTGCATTATTAGCAGGGAAAACACACTTAAAACCTCGAATTAAACACGTTCACTTTCCTTACATTCTAGTTGAAGTTGCATTGGTTTTAAGAATGTTTTTTTTAAGGTTCTAGTGATAAATAAACAAGATTTTTGGATTATTAACAGAATAAACACGATTAAAAAAACATTTTCCACATTTCACTACTTTCCAGAAACTCTAGTTCAGTGGATTTTAAGGATATTTTTTAAGGTTATAGTGAAAGACTAACAAGATTTCTGCATTATTAACAGGAGAAACACTTAAAACCTTGAATTACACATGGCTATTTTCCTGTGGTTCTTGTGTAAGTTGTATTGGATTTAAAGATGTTTTTTTTGAGGTTCTAGTGATAGATAAACAATAATTCTGCTTTATTAACAGGAGAAACACACTTATACAAACCCTCTGCCACGTCTCACTTCTTTCCAGAAACTCTAGTTCATTGGTTTTTAAGGATATTTTTTTAAGATTGTAGTGATAGATTAACGAGATTTCTGCATTATTAACAGGAAAATCTTAAAATCCCTCTCTGCTACACCTCACTTTAGTTGAAGCTGTATTGGTTAGTAATCCCTCCAGTACCATGACGCGTTTTCATATTGATTCTGCTTAGTATTTGGTGATTTTATACAGCTTCAGAGACTCATGTGGGGATTAAATTAGTGAAGACTGCGGCCATTAATCTTCTAACCTCCAGAGACCCTTCGTAATGTAAATAAAATAATCTAATCGTACACAAATCTCAAGGTAAAAACGCGTCCCTGTACTGAAAGGGTTAAGGATGTTTGTTTTAAGGTTTTAATGACACAGTAAAGACATTTATACTTTACTGATAAGAGAAACACACTTGAGAGTTCAACTGATCGTGTCTGTGGTGTTGGAAAGTAGTCGTGTTGAGAGAACAAAGTGCATCAGAATCCCTGTCTAAATTTGTTTTACCTTCCCTTTTTCTTTTCCTTCCTTGGTTCCTGTGCATGTTAGGAGTAAAAGTCTCAAGTTTGCAGGTGTTTTTAGCAAGCTGTCTTTCTTCTTTTTTGGTTATTTTCTGAGTTTTGTCGCTTTTCTTCTTTTTTAGGTTAGTTTCTTAGTTCTGTCGCTTTTTCCTGAGGTTGTTGTAGGTTTCATGAGCAAGAGTATCAAGTGTTTCAGGTAATGTGACGAGTAGTGTGTTAGTTTTTCTGTTCCTTTGTTGTGTTACTTAGGTTGAGATTTCTTATTGAGATTGCACTCATTTTCTAGATAAGTTAGGTTGGGTTGGGTTAGGCGAGGATTGAATTGCTTTTGGTTGGGTTGGGTTGAGCTCATTTGTTTCTTAGATTAGTTGAGGTAAATTAAGCTGGATTACTAAGTTAGGTTAACCCCTTCAGTACCATATTCATTCTGCTTACTATTTGGTGATTTTATACAGCTTCAGAAACTTATGTGGGGGATTAAAATAGTGAAGACTGTGGCCATTAATCCTCTGACCTGCATAGATCCTTCCTAATGTAAATAAAATGGTCTAATCGTTCGCAAATCTCAAAATAAAAATGTGCCCCGGTATTGAAAGAGTTAAGAACATAAGAACATAAGAAGAAGGAAGCTGCAAGAGGCCTCCAGACTTACACGTGGCAGTCCCTGTATGATCAAAGCTACCTCTGTCACTCCCATCCACAAACCTATCTAATATACGTGACTTCTTTTCTTACCTTCGTTACTGAGGCCTCTTTGCATATAATAAGTGGGAATATTTAGTTTCCAAGTAATATTTCCAAGTTAGTTTTGTTTCTTTTTGTATTTTTAATTGTAGATACCAACAAAACTGGTGAAGAAAATAACAACAACAACAATAACAATAATAATGATAATAACAGCAATCACCCACTGAATATGCCAGTTGCCAAAGAGAACAGCTCGAAGGGGAGTCGAGTAGTGTCTTTAAGTATCCTTCTTGAGAGTTTACCATGATTTACCTAGTCCACCTTTACCTGCTGCTAGTTAGTTCACACATTTATTACAGGCAGGTGTGATAAATACGTAGTAAGGTAAAGGTGTGTGCCAGGCATGTAGCACTAACTGTTACCTGGATTAGTCTGACCTTACCTAGATGGCTTGCCTTACTGGTGCGCTCAGGTGTCTGTAGCACACTGATTGCTTCACCTTCGTCAATAGGACTAATTAAACCGGTGTTTTAGTAATGCAGCTCGTCACGTTGTCTGTTCAGTGTTGTTCATCATTTGTTGACATATATCTTTAGTTCATTATTGTTACAGATGTTTTTTTTTTTTTTTTTTTTTTTTTTTACATTACAAGGGCACTGGCCAAGGGAAAACAAAGTGAAAAAAAAAATCCCGCTGGTTGCCAGGCCCTGTTAAGAGGAAAGTAGAGAAAAAACAAAAAAATCTAAAAGGAGGGTCCAGTTAACGTAAGAGGTGTCTTGACACTCCTCTTTTGAAAGAGTTTAAGTCATAGGCAGGTGGAAATACAGACACAGGTAGAGAGTTCCAGAGTTTACCAGTGTAGGGAATGAAGGAGTGAAGATACTGGTTAACTCTTGCATTAGGAAGATGGACAGAATAGGGATGAGAAGAAGTAGAGAGTCTTGTGCAGCGAGGCCGCAGGAGGGGAA
The DNA here is from genome assembly GCF_017591435.1 of Portunus trituberculatus. NCBI lineage: Eukaryota > Metazoa > Arthropoda > Malacostraca > Decapoda > Portunidae > Portunus > Portunus trituberculatus. Next base: position 6,057,247 of record NC_059264.1, on the reverse strand, counting down.
GGCATGCAGTTAGCAAGTTCAGAAGAGCAGACAGCATGAAAACAGCGGTAGAAGACAGATAAAGATGCAACATTGCGGCGGTGACTTAAAGAATCAAGACAGTCAGTTAGAGGAGAAGAGTTGATAAGACGAAAAGCTTTAGATTCCACCTTGTTTAGTAAAGCTGTGTGTGTGGATCCCCCCCAGACATGAGAGCCATACTCCATACACGGGCGGATAAGGCCCTTGTACAGAGCAAGCAGCTGGGAGGGAGAGAAAATGGACGAAGACGCCATAGGACACCTAACTTCTTGGAAGCTGATTTAGCAAGAGTAGAGATGTGAAATTTCCAGTTTAGATTTTTAGTGAAGGATAGACCGAGTGTGTTTAATGTAGAGGAGAGGGAAGTTGAGTGTTATTGAAGAAGAGAGGATAGTTGTCTGGAAGGTTATGTCGAGTAGATAGTTGTAGAAATTGAGTTTTTGAGGCATTGAACAAAACCAGGTTTTCTCTGCCCCAATCAGAAACAAGTGAAAGATCAGAAGTTAGGCGTCCTATAGCATCTCGCCTTGAGTCATTTAATTGTTGTTGGGTTGGGCGTCTGTTGAACGCTGTTGAATAATGCAGGGTGGTATCATCAGCATAGGAGTGGATAGGGCATTGAGTCAGATTTAGGAGATCATTGATGAATAATAGAAAGAGAGTGGGTGATAGGACAGAACCCTGTGGAACACCACTGTTGATAGTTTTAGGGAAGAACAGTGACCGTCTACTACAGCAGCAATAGAACGATCGGAAAGGAAACTGGAGATGAAGGTACAGAGAGAAGGATAGAATCCGTAGGAGGGTAGTTTAGAAATTAAAGATTTGTGCCAGACTCTATCGAAGGCTTTCGATATGTCAAGGCCGACAGCAAAGGTTTCACCGAAGTCCCTAAAAGAGGATGACCAAGATTCAGTTAGGAAAGTAAGAAGATCACCAGTAGATCTGCCTTTACGGAAACCATACTGGCAATCAGAGAGAAGGTTGTGAGCTGATAGATGCCTCATTATCTTCCTATTAAGGATAGACTCAAAGGCTTTAGAAAGGCAGGAAATCAAAGCTATAGGGCGGTAGTTAGAAGGATTGGAGTGGTCACCTTTTTTAGGGACAGGTTGAATGTGAGCAAACTTCCAGCAAGAAGGATAAATAGAAGTAGAGAGACACAGATGAAAGAGTTTGACCAGGCAGTGAGCGAGTTCGGAAGCACAGTTTTTGAGAACAACAGGAGGGACTCCATCCGGACCGTAAGCCTTCCGAGAATCAAGGCCAGAGAGGGCCAGGAAAACGTCTTTATAAAGAATTTTAATTTTAGGGATGAAGTAGTCAGAGGGTGGAGGAGTAGGAGGAATATGCCCAGAATCATCCAAAGTTGAGTTGGTAGCAAAGGTTTGAGCGAAGAGTTCAGCTTTAGAAAAGAAGAGACAGCTGTAGAGCCATCTGGATGAAGTAAAGGAGGGAAAGACGAAGAAGTAAAGTTGTTAGAGATATTATTGGCTAGATGCCAGAAATCTCGAGAGGAGTTAGAATTGGAAAGACTTTGACATTTTCTATTGATGAAAGAGTTTTTAGTAAGTTGGAGAATAGATTTGGCATGATTACGGGCAGAAATATATAGGGCATGAGTTTCAGCAGTTGGATGGCTACGGAACCGTTTGTGAGCCGCCTCTATCATTGACAGCACGAGAACAAGCAGAGTTAAACCAAGGCTTTTTAGCTTTAGGGTTAGAGAAAGTATGAGGAATGTATAGCTCCATGCCAGAGATAATCACCTCTGTTATGCGCTCGGCACAAAGAGAAGGATCTCTGACATGAAAACAATAATCATCCCAAGGGAAATCAGAATAGTACTGCCTTAGTTCCTCCCACTTAGCAGAGTTAAAATGCCAGAAGCACCTCCGCTTAGGCGGGTCCTGAGGCTGCACTGGAGTGATAGAACTGGTAACGGAAATTAGATTGTGGTCGGAGGAGCCCAACGGAGAGGAAAGTTTAACAGAGTAAGCAGAAGGGTTGGAGGTTAGGAAAAGATCAAGAATGTTGGGCGTGTCTCCAAGGCGGTCAGGAATACGGGTAGGGAACTTCACTAGCTGCTCTAGGTCATGAAGGATAGCAAAGTTGAAGGTTTGTTCACCAGGTTGGTCAGTGAAAGAAGATGAAAGCCAAAGCTGGTGGTGAACATTGAAATCCCTAAAATGGAGATCTCAGCAAAGGAAAGTGAGATAAGATGTGCTCCACCTTGGAAGTCAAATAGTCAAAGAATTTTACATAGTCAGAGGAATTAGGTGAGAGGTATACAGCACAGATGAATTTAGTTAGAGAGTGACATTGAAGTCTTAGCCAGATGGTAGAAAATTCTGAAGATTCAAGATTGTGGGCACGAGAGCAAGTGGTGTCGTTACGCACGTATGCGCAACATCCAGCTTTGGATTGAAAATGAGGATAGAGCAAGTAGGAGGGAACAGAAAAGGGGCTGCTGTCAGTAGTCACAGACAACTGTGTTTCGGTTAGGAAGAGAAGATGAGGTTTAGTAGAGGAGAGGTGGTGTTCCACAGATTGAAAATTAGAACGAAGGCCACGAATGTTGCAGAAATTGATAGTGAAAGTATTAGATGAAGTGTCAAGACACCCAAGGTCGACAGCAGAGGGGCAGTCCGACCTGGGGACATTTATGGTCCCTCCCAGAGGGGACTCCGAGGCAGGGCGTGGTGAAGCCATTATTAAATTTTGATTTGAAGAGAGTGTAAAAGTGTAAGGTGTTGTAGTGTAGTGTAGGAAGTAGTAGAAGTTGTCTTTAGAGGGCAGGCTGCAGCTGCTCAATTGTATAAATGAGACCACAAAGGGAACCGGGAAGAGAGGACACGGGGAATCACTCAGTCTGCAGCACTGCCTACATCCCCGTAAGTACCTCTCCTGGAGTATTCCACCGGGCGGCAGGTGACTACTGCCTACTCCTAGTAGGTATAGATCAATTAAAAGTGTCCAGCTTGTTATGTTACCTGTTGTTAATTATTTGTTGATATAATCTTTTGTTCATCATTGTTACAGATGTTACAAGCACACACGGTATAGATAAAGAAAAAAGTGTCCAGCTTGTTACGTTGCCTGTTCAGTGTTTTTCATCATTTGTTGTTAGATATTTTTAGCTCA